>NC_037092.1:1019166-1320833 GCF_002994745.2 Rosa chinensis
TCATCAAGGAAGGCAGCTCCCTTTTGACTCCTTGATCTGGATCTTAGGAATTTGTGTATTATTAATTATGTGTACTTTCAGGAACATGAGATGTAATTTTCTATAAATCAATAAATTGAAGCACTGGATTCAGTGGATTGTATGTTTGTACACACTCCGGTATTGCCGTATTGGTAATAGTTGGAGAAAACATATCTTACGCCTAAATATTTTTTGCAGAGTAGCCATGAGTAAGGCTTAGAATGAAACTGGAAAAGCCTATGATCTTTGTTGAAGTTAGTGTTGGTTAACAATAGGGTTGAGATAAGAACCTTTATTGCCTTTACGCTCTATATATATATGTGTGTTTTTGAATCTTTGCTGGGTGTGGCTGATTTAAGCTTCTCTGTTTTTGTCATTTTGAGTGATCTGGAAACTGAATGGGGTTGATGTTGACTAAAGTTAGTGCTAATATATACCTCAGTAACAGGCACAAGGAGTTGATCCATGATGTGTGATTTTCACGTTCCGTTTTCCCTTTAAAATACTAACCCCACTCCCTTTTATCTTAATCGTTAGGACACAAAAACGAGTGTGAGTTGTTTAAAGAAAATAGGAAGCAAAGAGATTGTAGAGAGAATTGGTGTGTTTTTTATTGATAATAAGAGTCCCTATATATATGATGTACGAGTACATAGTCTTTGAATACAAAGAATCCTATTCTAATTAGAACTAGGAATCTAGAACATTTTTCTCCTATTACAACAATAGAAAGTACTGATAGTTTGGTAAGGTATACATAATCCTGATATTCTTCAACACTCCCCCTTGTGCCGTCCAAACATGATGTCATTGTGACACCAAGGCGCTTTAAGCGTTGCTTCGTTAAAAATCTTGATCGAGTAATAAAAAACCCTACGGGACAAAAGCAACGTCCAGGAGGAGAAAAAGAGTACAACACGCCATTTACTCTTCGAGATCAAACATGTAGACATCATGCCTCCCTCTGATTGCTACAATCGTGAGAGTTCGGATAATTTATGCATTTCGATGCTCTTCACATGTTTCTCGAAAGTGAATTTAGGTAACGACTTAGTGAAGAAGTCCGCTACATTATCATCTGATCAGATTTGCTTTACTTCAATATTTAGAAGTGTTTGTTGTTGCTGATTGTAAAAGAACTTAGGCGATATATGCTTGGTGTTGTCGACCTTGATGAAACCTTACTTCATTTGTTCAATGCAAGTTGCATTATCCTCTTAAATGCACGTAGGTTCATATGTGGTTGACTTCAGACCACATATTCCTCGAATATGTGAAACTATGGACCTCAACCATACACATTCATGCACTGCCTCATGAAGAGCAACGATCTCTGCATGATTCGAAGAAGTAGCGACAAGGGTCTGCTTTATAGACCTCCAAGATATGGCGGTACTTCCCATGGTAAAGACATAATTAGTTTGGGAATGACCTTTATGCGCGTCTGAGATGAACCCTGCATCAGCAAAACCCATCAAAACATCACCATCATTTTGACGGAGGGAGAAAGAATGCGGGCCACCCTTGGCGGCGATGGTTGTAACGCCCCAAACTGCACCTCATCAGCTTGAGCACGTCATAAAAACCCGCAAGTCATTTTTGTTAAATATCTGTTCGTAAAACGCGTAGCGAAAATGTCGAAATACTTTTTGAGGTGACAGCTTTTAAAATCATTTATAGAACTAGTCCGTCTAGAGTGATTCTAATTCACCAGTAAAGTAAACAAGACTTGACACATTTTCGATACAAGACGGAACAAGGACTATCAAGTTCCAAATTAATGACTTTCAAGAGATAGAATTCTAGACTAGACACGGAACCTGATTTCCATTACAACTATTCGCCAAATCTATTCCTGCACACCCTGCTCCATCCGTCAATCCTGTAACCAGTGCACAGTACCTGCATCCACACTGCTGTTAGGTTGAGCTTTCGTCCTCGCTGCTCATTGAGAAACAGCTCGACTAGGTTTGAAAACAATATAGTATCGCTTTGTGGCCACAATATAAAAATATACTCAAAACCATATCATTTAAATAACGACAAACTTTACAATATTTTCTAACTTGAAAACTGATGCATGATGTTTAAATAAATACGGTGCCAAATCCAAGTATTACTTGATGGCAGGTCCCACTACACGACCTTAACTCAAATTAAATTAATTTATAACCAGGTAAGCGTAGCGAGAGCGTCCACTACCTAGCTACACACACGGAATCAGATCGTCATTGCGTTTGCGCACCGTCCGACCGGTGTAGCTAACCCTCTCTAGGTTAAGGGAATCGTACCCAAGGAAGTTAGTGTCACTCTTCACTCTCAAGCCATCACATCTCTCACAGTTTGGTTAGTACGCGTTGCATTTTAACATAACCAAACCACACAACTTAACATGCATCGTTTTATAAATAACATAGTATAAGAAAACCACTAATCGAGGAGAGTTCCGAATCCCCTACCTGGATTCCGATGCTTTTCTTCACGTACTCCGAGAGTCACGAACCTTCCGTTCCTCAGGTAACTGGAGTCCTAGATTCCGACATGATTCCATATCAATAACACTTTCTTAGGGAAATAATTATATAAACCTCGACAAATTAAATTGTCCGACCATTCCCTAATTTGACCAACATTTACCAATACCTATCGATGAGCTTCCAATTCCAATAAATATATGGAGTCTCTGTCCAAGCTTATAAATTAAGCTCAACCTTGTATTTGTATTTAATTGTGCTGCTCCCTGCACATATATTAAATAGAACCAATCTCTACATTTAAAACTGCTTAATCCCAAGGATTGAACAACGTGGTTCTTCAATTCCTTTAAAGGCAACGTGACCTTTTAAAATTTTGTCACTACTTGCATAATTAGGATATCAATTCTACCTTACAAATAGAACTAAATGACATAGCTTTACTGGCATATTACATGATCTACGCATTGAGCGAGTGGTTTTGCTCACCCACCCATCTGTAATACTTTTTTCAAAGAAGTACTTAGATTTTGACGAGCCGAAGTGGGTTGGACGAGCCTAGAAGGAAGATTTTATTTACATTATGCTTTGTAACACTCACACCTCAAATTTAGCATAAGGTGCTTAAAATCCACCGACACCGGGTCCAAAGAGTGACAGTTTCCTTCCTTTGTAGGGCGGTTATATAGACCCACACGTCCTGTTTGTTGTCCCTTATCTTTAGGGTTCCACTCCTTACGCCCTCATTTAAGTGTACTACCATAATTTACCTCATGAATGCTCTTAGTCCCAACTGGCCTTGAATTATAGTTCTTCACAAGAATATTGTTATGTTTCTTAGCAACTGACATAGCAGTAATAAACTAATGAAACCTCGTGATTTGTCCAGCATTACACTCATGCCTATATTGCTTTGCAACCATTAATGCTGAAATGGGGAAGGTTAAGAGGGTTTTCCCAATTAATTCTTGTTTTGTGAGCTGTATTCCAAAGAATCACATCATCGATTTGATGCGTAAAGTCTTTGAATTGTAATCAGAAATAGTCTTAAAGTCAGTGAAGCGTAGATCATTCCACGTCACCTTCAAGTTAGGGAGGAGGGTATCTTGAATATTTCCAAAACGCTCTTCAAGCTCAACCCACAAAGCCCTAGGGTCCTTGACTGACATATACTCCCATTGGAATGACTCATCCATATATCGTCTCATCAATATGAGGGCTTGAGCGCTCTTAGCCGTAGTAGGCGTAAACAATGCATTAGAATTCGGCTATCGAATTATGGGCAATCTCCCTTTTGCAGTGAGGTAATTCTTCACCTAACTGTGATATCCTGTGCCAGTTGAATCCAGTTTAGCAAAATCGAGTTTTTGCATTTTATCATTCGACATCCTAAAATGGAAAAAGAAGAATAGATTAGTTTCGGACTATAAAACTTCCATGACAACTAATTAAAGATTTCTGATCTTCTTTGCTTCTAAGAAATTTGGATTAGAGCGAAACAATGATGTTTGAATGGTCGTCAAATTTCGATGCTCACGAATCTCTTGTTCGTAGCTTAGCGCACACCCCCACAGTTCCGCTTTATATCAAATCCCATGTTATAAGAAATGTGGGAGGAAGAAGAAGAGATTTTGGAAGTCCTCGAAGAAAACAAAAAAAAATTAAAATTCAAAAGCAGGAACTTTAATTTAAAACTTACTTGTTGTTTTGAAGTTCGCAATTGTTGTTTTGAAGTTCTCAAGTCTTGATGCACGTGCGTGTTGATGCAGACATGTAAGGCTCGATCAGGTTTGCTAGGTGGTGTCGGAAACTTGTTGGAGCTTGGCTGGAGTATGGCAGAGAGGTGGCTGAGTGTTGGACGTTGTTTGGCCAAGGCGGGGCCGGTGCTGGCCTAGACAGGGTCGGTACTGGTCGAGACGAGGGCCGGGTACTGCTGGTGGCTGGCCGAGATGTAAGGGCGCGCTGATGCAGGTAGAAGCTTGCAAGGGGCTGCAGGGGCTATAGGAGCAGCGAGGTTAATGGTAGAATGCAGGCATGCAAGTCGATCAGGGTTGCTAGGTGGTGCCGGAAACTTGTTGGAGGTTGGCTGGAGTATGGCTGAGTGCCGGAAGCTGTTTGGCCAAGGCAGGGCCGGTGCTGATTGAGACGGGGTCGGTACTGGCCAAGACGAGGCTGGACAGCTGGACGCTGTCGGACCTGGTGCTGCTGGTGGCTTGCGGAGGCACAAGGGCACGCTGATGTTGGTAGAAGCTTGCAAGGGGCAGCGAGGTTAATGGTAGAATGCTTTCTTGGGATTTTAGCTTTTTGGTTTCAGGGTTAGGGCTCGTGCTGATAAAAGTTTAAGGAAAATAGAATGTAAAGAGATTATAGAGAGAATTGGTGTGTCTTTCATTGATAATAAGAGCCCCTATATATAGACTGTACAGGTACATAGTCTTTGAGTACAAGAAATTTTATTCTAATTAGAATTAGGAATCTAGTGTTGTAGGAGAATGAAATTGTGTGTTTATTATTGATAATAGGAGCCCTTATATAAGGAGTTACAAGGTATACAAAAGGTAAGAGAATCCGAATACAATTGAATACCTATAACACTTTCCTATTACAATCCTAAACCCTAGTTTGTAGAGGCACACTATGTTGACATCCTTCAACACTCCTCCTTGTGCCGCTCAAACTTGGTGATGACTCTTTGATCGTTGCCTCGTTAAAAACCTTGCCAGGTAACAAAAACCCTGTGGGACAAAAATAACTCTAGTCGAAGGACAAAAAGAGCACAACACGTCATTCACTCTTCGAGATCGAACATATAGACATCATGCCTCCCCCTGATGTCAATATCTCCCCCTGATTGCTATAATCATGGGAGTTCGGATAACTTTCTCAATCCGATGCTCTTCACATGTTTCTCGAAGGTGGATTTAGGTAACGACTTAGTAAATAAGTTTGCTACATTATCATCTGATCGGATCTGGTTCACTTCAATATTTAGAAGTGCATGTTGTTGCTGATTGTAAAAGAATTTTGGCGATATATGCTTGGTGTTGTCGCCCTGATGAAACCTAATTTCATTTGCTCAATACAAGCTGCATTATCTTCATAAATACATGTAGGTTTATCTGTGGTAGACTTCAAACCACAAGTTCCTCGAATGTGTCTAACTACAGACCTTAGCCATATGCATTCTCGCACGGCTTCATGTAGAGCAATAATCTCTGCATGATTTGAGGAAGTAGCAAAAAGGGTCTGCTTTGTAGACCTCCAAGATATCACAGTGCTTCCCATGGTAAAGACATAACCCGTTTAGGAGCAACCTTTGTGAGGGTCAGAAAGATACCCAGCATCAGCAAAACCCATCAAGACATCGTTGTTATTTTGATGGAGGGGAGGAGGAGCACGGAAGGTGGCGTTTTGCCTTGTGGAGTTCGATCTCACACTTCCGTTATTTCTCTTCTCTCTGTAGGGATAAAACAAGCCCATATCAATCGTATCTCTCAGGTATCAAAAGATTGTCTTTATGCCAATCCAATGGCGGCGTGTTGGCGCAGAACTATGTCGAGCTAACAAGTTCACTGCGAATGAGATGTCTGGTCTTGTGCATTGAGCTAAGTACAACAATGCTCCTATTGCACTTAGATAGGGCACTTCAGCCTCTAATAAGTCTTCGTCCTCATCCCTTGGACGAAACATATCTTTTTCAGGCTCAAGACTGCGACCAATCATGGGAGTACTCACAGGCTTTGCTTTATATTCATTAAAGCGCCTTAATAATTTTTGAGTATACGCTAACTGGTGGATCATAATCCCATCACTACGGTGCTCGATTTCCCAAGATCTTTCATCTCAAATTCAGATTTCAAGTACTTAGCAGTTTCCTTTAACTCATCTAGAGTTCCAATTAGGTTCATGTCATCGACATAAACTGCTATAATTGCAAATCCGGAACTTGTCCTCTTTATAAACACGCATGGGCATATTTCATCATTGACATATCCCTTCCTAATCAAGTAGTCACTTAGACGGTTATACCACATCCGTCCAGATTGTTTCAATCCATATAGTGAGCGTCTCAATCTTATTGAAAATGCGCTCCGTGGTTTAGAGCCATTTGATTTGGGTAATTAAAGTCCATCTGGAACCTTCATATATATATATATATATATATATATGTCTGAATCTAGATCCCCATAGAGATATGCTGTAACCACATCCATAAGCTACATGTCAAGTTTTTCGGAAACTACCAAACTGACAAGGTAGCGGAATGTTATAACGTCCATTACGGGAGAGTATGTCTCCTCGTAGTCGATTCCAGGGCGTTGTAAGAAACCTTGCTCCACAAGGAGGGCTTTGTATCTAACAACCTCATTTTTCTCATTACGCTTTCTAACAAAGACCCATTTATGGCCAACATGCTTTATACTTGGGGGTGTCAGCGTTATAGGCCCAAATACCTGTCTCTTTGTTAGTGAATCCAATTCAACCTGGATCGCATTTTTCCATTTAGGCCAGTCTGCTTTTCGTTGACATTCTTCAACGGAGCGAGGTTCGATATTATCATGTTCTATAATTCCTTGAGCGATAGAATATGCAAACACGTCATCAAGGATAATAGAGTCTCGACTCAACGTCTCATGTACACTAGTGTAATTCATGGAGATTTCTCTATTCTCTAGAATTGGTTCTGACATTGGAGCGTCCCCCAATGATGTCTCTTGGACATAACCATAATCTGAAATATCTTCATGAGACGGGTTATTTATGTCGATGATTAATGGATCTCTTTGTGTCAAACTCGCTTTCTTTCTCGGGCCAGAATCCATCGAACCTTTGGGCCTCCCACTTTTCCTTGCTGGGAGCTCGGCCTGAGCCACATTGCCATCACCATTAGTGGTGGCAGCGCCTTGCTCAATACCCCTAGAGGTGGCGCCGTGTCCACTATTTTTAGGGACATCAATCCTTGCAGGCACGTTTGCAGCAAGTATATGTGATCTTATCATTTTAGCGATATCAGAAAATGCGTTAGGCATAGAGTCTGCTACGTTCTGAAGATCGTGAATTCTCTGCACTTCAATTTCTAACTGTGCGGTTCGGGGATCAAGATGAGACAAAGTGGGGACAGACCACGACAGTTCCTATTGTTTCTGTTGAACATTATTGTTCTTATCTCTCCCTAACGACTGGAAGATTGTCTCATCAAAGTGACAATCCGCAAATCTTGCGGTAAATTGATCGCTTGTCAAGGGTTCCAAATAACGGATAATGGTTGGAGAGTCATATCCAACATAAATGCCCAATCGTCTTTGAGGACCCATTTTGGTGCGCTGTGGCGGCGCAATTGGCACATAAACTGCACACCCAAATATGCGTAAGTATGAGACATCATGCTCATATCCAGTAACCATCTGGGATGCAGAAAAGGGTTGAGTGACAGTAGGCCTCAGAAGAATAAGCACAGCTGCATGCAATATTGCATAGTCCCAAGTAGAAACAGGGAGATTGGTGCGCATAACCAATGCTCTAGCAATCATTTGAAGTCTTTTAATGGTGGCTTCTGCGAGACCATTTTGGGTGTGAATGTGAGGAACAGGGTGTTCAACCTCAATCCCAATGGACATGCAATAGTCATCAAAAGTTTTTGATGTAAACTCTCCAGCATTGTCAAGACTAATTGACTTAATGGGATAATCAGGGTGGTGAGCCCTTAACTTAATGATTTGTGCTAGGAGTTTAGCAAATGCAGCATTTCTGGTGGACAAAAGCATGACATGTGACCAACGTGTCGATGCATCAACCAACACCATAAAATATCTAAATGGTCCGCAAGTTGGTTGGATAGGTCCACAAATATCACCTTGGATTCGTTGCAAGAATGGAATATTTTGTTTAGTATCCTTTGCATAGGATGGTCTCGATCCTAATTTTGATAAAGAGCAAGCTTTGCAAAACGAAAGATGGGCTGTAGAAGCAACCATGGAAGAATCCGGTTGAGCCACGAAGTCACAATTGACTTGAGAAGTAGAGAAAGGAACCAAGGAGGCATTAGTGGTGTCAATACCACTGTTGGGCGGCAGGGGGTAGGCAGCTCTGGCCCTACCTTGGACCGAATTTTTGTTCTGACTTATTTTCGTTTTGAAAAATGGATGTCCATGTGAAGTCTTTAGTATACGGATCATCATATCACGACCTGGGTGTCCCAGACGATCGTGCCAAAGCCTATATGTGTCAGAATCCCATAAGTCATATCTCATGATATGGTTGGATTCAATAACTCGAATAATGGTTGCATACAACCCACTAGAGCGACACATAAGTTTCTCCAATACTTGTTTATGTCCGTAGTCATTAGAGGTGATGCAAAGGAACTCTTGTCCATTCTCACAATGTGTTTCCACATGAAAACCATTGACTCTTATATCTTTAAAACTCAATAGGGTCCTTCCAGCCCTAGGAGCATATAGAGTTCGGTGACATTAATACTTGTGCCATTTGGCAACATAAATTGAGCTGGTCCTCAACCATGAATCAATTGTGATGTTCCAGTCATCGTAGTCTCAGAAGATCGACTAGGCGTCATGCATAGAAATAGTTGCCTATGTCGCAATATAGTATGTGTGGTACCACTATCAACAAGGTATTCCAACTCTCCAGGAAACATACTGAAAAATAATAAAGTTAGAAATTAAAACCATGTCCATGACATTGAATAATACGATACTTTATTAATAAATGTAGCCAATGATTACATCAAATGGTCTAAAAAGGTCTAATCCAAAATAAAGAAAATCAAACTGAGACTCGTTGTAGTCACTCTATTCGTTTGCCAACTCCAATCAAATATGACCAGGAAAGTAGAGAGAGAGGTTGGTGGAGCGAGGCTCGCTTAAGTACTAATTATCTCAATGACTTTCCTAGACATCATATTTTATTGGGTACGCCACATAAGAAAGAGTTAATACAATTGTCATTTATTGACTATTACATGATTCTTGAAAAATAAAGAGGACTATTTCTAATCAAATTCTGCAGCATCCTTGTGCACTTCATCTTCAGCTTTGAAGTCCTCTACGGTGAGATTAACGTCTCCACCATTTTCTTCTTCTTCTGCAAGGTACACTTCGTGCTCCCTCAGGTCCCTATATGCCCTGTATCTTGAAGCTAGTTGCTCGCTTGCCTTGCATTGCTTGAACCAATGCTCACTAGATCCACATCGATGACACATGTCATTGTGGTTGCCTCCCTTCAATTGAGGTGCACGTTGTGGGCGTTCCCTAGGAGGATTGGCGCCTCCACCACGAGCTATGGCTCCATTTCCATGGATAGGGTTGCCACGACCCCCTCTCTCACGTGTGGCATTGCCACCACGTGTATCCACTCCAAACTTGTGGTTTCCTTCCTGATTAAGGCGGTTATATGGATCCATACGTCCCTCATGTCCCTTATTCCTAGGGTTCCACTCCTTGCGCCCTCTTTTGGGTGCATTATAATTCGCCTCATGAACGCTCTTAGTTCCAATGGGCCTTGAATTATAATTCCCCACTAGTATGTTATCATGTTTCTCAGCTACAGATATGATATTGATAAGCTGATGAAACCTCGTGATCCGTCCAGCATTGACTTCAGTACGGTATTGCTTTGATACCACAATGGCTGAAACGGGGAAGGTGGAGAGAGTCTTCTCAATTAGCTCTTGCTCTGTGACAGGTTGTCCACAGAATCTCAACATGGATTGTAAGTGAAGAGCCTCTGAATTATATTCAGCAACAGACTTGAAGTCAGCAAAGCGCAGATTGTTCCATTGAACCTTCAAGTCAGGGATGAGGGAATCTTGGACATTGCCAAAACGCTCTTCTAGCGCTACCCATAGCTCTCTTGCATCCTTGATCGACATATACTCCAATCTGAGTGCCTTGTCCATATGGCGTCGCATCAAGATAACTGCTTGAGCATGCTTTGTAGATGTTCGGACGAACACAAGATCCGGGTTAGGTGCCTGGATTATGGGTAATATTCCCTTGGAAGTGAGATGATTCTCAACATCGGTTACCCAACTGTGGTAATCCGAGCCTGTTGAGTCAAGCATGGGAAAGTCGAGTCTAGGTTCATTCAACATCCTGAAAATAAGAAGAGAAAATATATTAGTTTCAGAGTTAAACTTCCACGAAAACTAAAATAATGAGATTTCCGAGCTATGCTACCAAGAAATCAATTTCCAAGAATCTCTTTTGGATTAGACCAAACAATAATGTTTTAATATGGTCACAATTTGATGCTTACGGACGCTCTTAGTCCAAGCATTGTGAACGCTCTTAGTTCACACGAACACTCTTAGTTCGTTTAATTATGAACACTCTTAGTTCATACGAACACTTTAGTTCGTTAAGCGTGAATCCCCACAATTCCGCTTTGTTAAATATAAAATCATTTGGCAACATATATTCCAATATTTGCAGA
Organism: Rosa chinensis; assembly: GCF_002994745.2. Classification (NCBI taxonomy): domain Eukaryota; kingdom Viridiplantae; phylum Streptophyta; class Magnoliopsida; order Rosales; family Rosaceae; genus Rosa; species Rosa chinensis. Next base: position 1,030,116 of record NC_037092.1, read on the forward strand.
AAATAAAAGGAATTTAAATACAAGAAAGCAGCAACCTTAATTATAAAAACTTACGTGATTGTTCTTGGCTTGAGGACACGCGCGTGTTGGAGCAGGCATGTTTTTTTGTTCTCTGGGCTGTCTGTTCTTTGGGCTTTCCTCTTTTTTTTTCTTTTTTTTTGGGGCCGGGTCCCTTCTCCTTTTTTTTTTTCTTCTTTCTTTTCCTTCGGTCTTCTTCTTCTTTCTTTCCTATGTTCTTCCTCTTCCTAATTTGCAGGTGGGTGGCTGGATGGGTGAGTGCTGCAGTGAGGTTGGGTGGGCTGAGCAGACGCTAGGTGGGCGGCGCAGGCGCAGGGGTCGGCTGGCCGGTGAGGTGCAGTGGTGCTGATGCAGTGGCGCGGAATCGGCGGTGATTGGGCTGGTGCAGTGCGAGCTGTGCAGGGGACGCAGGCGTGTGTGTAGGTGCGTGGGCTGCTGCAGGCTGGTGTGCAGCGCGGGGCGCAGGTCGACAGGAGGCTGGCTGGAGGTTGCAGAGAGACAGGCTGGAGGCTGCAGGGAGACAGGCAGGAGGCTGCAGGGGGGGTTGGCTGGAGGCTGCGGCAGATTTTGGTGTTTTAGGGTTTTAGGTTTTTTTTCTTTTCTTTTTGGCTAGGGTTAGAACTCGTGCTAATAACGTGTTGTAGGAGAATGGAATTGTGTGTTTATTATTGATAATAGGAGCCCTTATATAAGGAGTTACAATGTATACAAAAGGTAAGAGAATCTGAATACAATTGAATACCTATAACACTTTCCTATTACAATCCTAAACCCTAGCTTGTAGAGGCACACTATGTCGACATCCTTCAACATCTAGAACATTCTTATGCTATTACAACAATAGAAAGTAATCCTTGTTTGGTAAGGCACAAATAATTACTCAACATTCTTCTCCTATTACAACATTCTTCTCCTGATATTCTTCAACATGATGAGTAGTATTTTGGAGAAAGAAAAAAAAGGAGTCCGAATATTATCCAAGTAAATTACTCAAAACCTCTACTTATTACTAAAAGAATGCCTTGCTTTGTAACTTTGTTACTGAAGGACGCAAACTAGATGCTCGATCCATCTACATGCTACTTTCTTTTATAAGATTTGGGATGAAACTGGAAAAGCCTATGATCTTTGTTGAAGCTTGTGTTGGTTAACTATAGAGTTGAGATAAGAACCATTATTGCCTTTACGCTCTCTCTATATATATATATATATATATGTGTGTGTGTGTGTGTGTGTGTATGTGTGTGTGTGTGTGTTTTTTTGAATCTTTGTTGGGTGTGGCTGATTTTGAGTGATCTGTAAACTGAATGGGGGTGATGTTGACTAAAGTTAGTGCTAATATATACCTCAGAAACGGGCACAACGAGTTGATTCATGATGGTTGGCCTGAGATATATAAGAGAGAGGTGATATTCACGTTCCGTTTTCCTAACTCCACTCCCTATTATCTTCATCACTACGACATAAAAGCGAGTGCATGTGAATGGTATTTTGAAGAAAAAAAAGGAGACCGAATGTTGGAAAGTTACTATACTTCTGTTACTTGAAGAATGCCTTGCTTTGTAACTTTGTTACTTAAGGACGCAAACTAGATGTCTTTTATAAGAACACTTATGCAGTTATGCTGCAATTGTTCCAGACACGAAATTTTGTTCATGGTTAAGCAAAAGTGGAAATTAAAGAAAAAGTTGCAGAACAAACCCTTTATCTGTATGACTAATAAATACTTTGGTTCTTGAGTAGGGCAAAGCTGATACTCTATATATCTATATATTACTCTCTTTTATTTTTTTGCGCTCTGTGAAACAAGCCAGGCAAAATTTCCCTTGATAGTGCGAGAAAGAGAGAGATATGCCCAGTTATAAAAGTGTCGCCCGTATTTACAATTTCTTCTTGGAAAAGAAATGGAGTGAGATAAGGATCTTTTACGAGGAAAACAATTTTGATGTGTTCCTGCTTCTTAATGCTTTGGGAGATACGGCTCTTCACCTTGCAGTGTACAGTGAAGACCTGGAATTGGTGAGATCTCTGCTGAAGATAGTGTACGAAGACAATCCTTTTGCCGAAGCTGGTATAAAATTTCCCTCATCAGCGAATGCATCTGGAAACACACCACTTCATGAGGCAGCTTCAATAGGAAATGTTAAATTGGTAAAGCTGATATTGAGTTGTGGTGGCGATCATATGCTGACGACAGTGAACAAGAATGGTGAAACACCTTTTTTTATGGCCGCACTTTATGGCCAGACCAATTTGATAAAAAATTTGGTGAACGATCTTAAGGACATAGATTATCATATCCTGTCTAATACCTCCACCATGCTTCATGAGGCTATCCGCGGCTATTACTTTGGTAATCTCTCATCACTCTTTCGTTTCATGGTAATACAGTTATGGCTATTTATATGCATGATGAAAAAGACTTCGTTCAATTATTAGATTTTGGTGAGACGATTGGTCAGCCTTCGATCGGTGAGTAAGAGATCCAAAGTTTGATACATATATAGGATATGTGTTCCAAATAGAGGTGCATGAAATATCATTATGCTGCTATAACATGTATATGTTGTAATAACTCTAGGGAGATTTTTGCTAATAAGCTGAAAATTATGTGGATCTTTGATAATGCAGAAACAGCTCTGGAATTGTTAGACCCAAAATACCGCATACCGAAGGATTGGGTGGATTCAGATGGCATGACCTGCTTTCAGCTGCTAGCTGACATTCCCTCTGCTTTCAAGAGTGGATATTCCTTTGACATATTGGAGAAACTGATCTATGACGGTCTGTCAGAGACCGCAATCCAATTTGCTTACCATTTCACTTTTAAGGAGCTGTAATACATTCATATATAGATATATCTGATAACATCTAACTTGTTCAAACTGCATGTGTTATTATATCAGGCCTTCCAGTTCCAGAAGATAAGGATGAAAGTGAAAACAATGTATCTCCGGTCAATCCAAGTCGAAAGACTGACAAAAAGCATGGTAATGAAAGGAAAGATCTTGACTCATCTATGCAAATACTGTGTTTGTACTTATAATTACTCAGTACTAGCAATTATATGTGCAAACACAATCAAGTACAGATTGTCATAAACCACTAATTATTCAATTATTAAAGCTACAAGTTCACCTAGCCTATCTGTCTCTGTTGTGATGAACATTGGAATATGCATAGGATTCCCATCAGTCCAAAGTCTAAGAGACACGAAGAAGCAGCACGGCATAGTGGTGAAGCTTACCGAAATTCTGGCTAAAGAAGACAAGTCATGGCAGGGTCCTGCAGATGGTGCTATGCCAAAAGAATATAATAATTCTACTGGTGCTCCTATGCCAAAAATTAATAATAATACTACTGATGGTCAACGTGACACTCCACTTATTGCAGCTGCAAAGAATGGGATCCCAGAGATTGTTGAGGCCATCTTGAAAGTGTTCCCACAGGCCATCGGGCATGAAAACCACAAAAAAGAAAATGTATTTCATGTTGCTGTGCAGAATCGCAGGACAAATGTCTTGAATCTTCTCAAATCTTATAAATTTGACTATTCGAGGCTCATTTGGAAGTTCAATGCAGATGGTGATGGTATTTTGCATAAAGCTGCATACAAGACTGGTATTTCCTCAAGGGAGAGGCCCGGGGAAGCCCTTTGCTTGCAGTCAGATATTCAATGGTTTGAGGTGCTTACTCTTTTACTCGAATATCTTTGCTCACTTTTTCACCGAGTAAAATGTAACAAGTTTGATATGTACAATGCAGCGAGTGAGGAAAATGGTGCCTGCACATCACGCTAACCTACAAAATAAGAAAGAATGTACGCCTCAATCTTTGTTCACAAAAGAGCATGAGAAGCTCGTCAAGAAAGGCCAAGAATGGTTAATCAGAACAACAAACTCATGCATTATAGTTGCAGTTCTTATTGCAACTGTTGCTTTTACAAGTATCTACACCGTGCCTGGCGGTTCTGATGCAAAGACAGGCAAGCCGTTGCTCCTCAACACAACTGCATTCACGGTCTTCACAGCATCTGATGTGGCATCTCTTTGTTTTGCCTTCACCTCAGTGGTGGTGTTTCTTTCCATCACTACATCAAAAATGAATGAGAAAGATTTTCGGATGTCTCTGCCTCTAAAGCTTGTTTTGGGGCTCAGCATGCTGTTTTTTTCAGTGGCAGCATTGATGATTGGTTTTGCTGCTACTCTTGTCATGACAATAAGGCACAGGCTACATCAGGCTGCTGCCCCCATCATTGCCATTGCTTGTTTTCCTGTCGCCTTTTTCCTCTTCCTCCAGCTTCGTCTCTATACCAATATTACTTGGTTTACCATAAAGGACTTGCTGCGCAGCCTCATTGATATTATTCCGAAAAAAATGTCAGCCTCGATCATAGACTAGGTCCAGCTAAGTCTTCTCGGATGAAGATGAATGATTCCTCTTGGCAAAGCTTTTTCTTTACTTTATTTCTTTATGGTTGAAAGTGTGATTTTCATCTACGTTACGTAGTACTTCAGCTAGCTAGCTAGATTGCTTGCTGAAGAATGGCATCCCTGATCTACGTTGTTGTGTTCTGTCAACAATGGCCGTGAGTCCATCAATAATGTATGTAACACTACGGTATTGTATTTTACTGTGAAATTAAGGGGGGCGCGCGCGCGCGCGCACACACACACACATATATATATATATATATATATATAAATTTTCTGTAACAACTCTTGGACTATGATTCAAATTAATGTTCTAAAAATCGCTACGCGCTAACCGGGTGGTGGTCAAAGACCTAGCTAGGCATTACCTAAGAGTTTTTTTTTTTTTTTTTTTGCAATTTTTATCTTATATATATATATATATATATATATATATAGAGAGAGAGAGAGAGAGAGAGAGAGATCCTATCCAGAGCGGAGCTCCGCTTTTAAATTAATGTGTGAAATTCGAGTTTTTGGTCACTTCTCGGTGGCATGTCGACATCTCGACCGTTCAGTTTTTAGGTACTAGTGTATAGATCATCTCTGTAAATTTTCAACCAAATTGATGATCGTTAAGATATCTAACTCACTTAAACCAATGGACAGACTGAATCTGTCAACTTGAACCGTACTAGCTTTAAGGCAATTATCAATGCCTTAACGATCATCATTTTGGCTGAAAATTTGTATAGATGATCTATACACTAGTACCTAAAAACTGAATGGTCAAGATGTGAATATGCGACTGAAAAATGACCAAAAACTCGAACTTCACACATTAATTTTCAAAGCGGAGCTCCGCTCTGGATATGATATGATATGATATATATATATATATATATATATATATATATATATATATATAAGTGCTTCTCTTCTAATTAAAATATGCGGATTTCCTTGATAGACTCACTTTTCAATTGTATATCCACATCTCGACCGTTCAGTTTTTAGGTTCTAATATCACTTATGCAAATTTTCAGCCAAATTGATAATCGTTAAGGTATCGAACTAGATTAAATAAATGAACGAAATGAATCTGTCCAACCTGAACCGTTCATGTTTATAATTGCAAATCGCAGTTATGAATGCCTTAATGATTATCAATTTAGTTGAAAATTTGCAGAAGTGATCTATACATTAGGACCTAAAAATTGAACGGTCGAGATGTGGATATGCAATCGAAAAGTGAGTCTATGAAAGAAATTTGCATATTTTAATATATGCGGAAATCCTTAGCAGAGAAGCACTGTAATATATATATATATATATATATATATATATATATAATTTCCACTTCCGCTTGATTTTTGGTATCAAAGCCGTAAGTGTTGATTGTATATTTTAAAACTTCTCAATCCCCAGGTGGTGGATTACCGCCTAGGTGAGGTTTTTGAGTCAATATCTCATATTCTACTTTTATGCTAAGTGATTATTTGTCTGGTTCTATTTCTTAAGTTTGTAAGCACTTATTTTACCCCTTCTTTTCCACCTTTAGCCTATAGCTTTCTCCAACCAAACATTAAGTCCATGTCCAAACAATGAGTCTCGGGTGAGGCATGAGCGGATGCGGCATGAGCAGAGAAGAGAGATGCTAGAGTCTAAGGTAGAAAATTAAGGTTTTTTCAGTCTTCCAAACTTAAGAATTCGTCCCAGCCTTTCTAGTCATTTCTCATCATGAGTAGATTGTTTAGATTCAACTCAGTTACCTCTAGTTCGTCTAGATCTTCCCTAAGTAGGATCCCTGACATAGTTAATGAAGAACATTGAATATCAGTCAAATGATAATATTGACATGAATGATTGGAATATACCCAGAGTCCCTAGTAACGAAATTTATAAGAAAAAATGGTCCATTTCTTCATTCAAAAGTGAACATCATATTAAAATGGGAAAAAATCATGAATAGTACCCGAAGTAAGGCCCACTACGAATTTCAGTACATAAATTTTCAAAACATAAATTTTGGTACATCAAATATGAAGCCCGACCCAATATAAGTACACGACGTCAATGACTCCGTCAGACGTCGTGCCATTACACATATAATGAAGGGTAAAATAGGTTTTTCATTTGTCAATGGTTTCCTCTCTCTGACTCTCTCTCTCTCGAAATGGCTCTGCAACTCTGGGATCTCTTTTCCTTCTTCTTTTCGTTGTCATCGATAACCACGCCTCTGCACCGCCTTTCACCACTTCCGATTACAGCCCCTCACCTCAACATCCACAACCGCTTCAGCCGCCTCGAGGGCCGATCTTCACTGTGCCTAGGCTCTCATTGAGTCCAGCCCGGCCTCAATTCAAGCCCTCCTTCATGTCGCCAAGGTCACCGGTTGAGCACCCAACAAGCTCTCCAAGATGTAAGACCCTAATTCTGTTTGTTTTCGGTTTTGGTTTATTTGTTTTTATGAATCAGGTGGGCTTGATGTGTTTTGCAGTAAGGTTGTGAGGCTTAATTGGGATTGCTCAGGTGTTGACAGTAATGTAGCAGAAGCAGAAGACGGAGGTAAAAAGAAAAAATAGAATGGGTTTTGTTCTGGGCTGGGTTTCGGGTAATCGTAGAGATAGAGAAGAAGAGCTGTCACTATACCACAAAGTTAAACAGACGACAGTTCATTAACTGTCGTCTGAATGAAAAAGCTGCTGTTGTCTAGTAGCCTGTCATCTGATTGACCTCATTCAGACGACAGTTAAAAATCATTGTCTGTTCAAAATTCACACAACATATATAGCTAAGTATGTGTCGTCTGAATATTTTCAAATTAAAATAATTAGGTTTAACTGTTGTCTGTTACAAACTCACACGACAATTGGTTTATTAATTGTTGAGAAAAGCTATATTACCTCAACAGTTTTAGGAAAACTGTATTGTGTGTGATGAATCTCAGACAACAGCAACACAACTACATGATGTCTGGAATGAATTTCACACCACACAGTTATAATGACACTATTGTCTGAAATGAATTTAGTTGTGTCTTATGGAGATCACACAACATCAATTTGTTATTTTTGTTGTCTGAAATGAATCTTAGTCAACATATTATTGTTATATCTGTTGTCTGATTTCAATGTCAGACGACAGTAACTTTATTATACATGTTACCGGAATAGAGATCACACAACAATAATGTGTTATTTCTGTTGTCTGAAATGAATCTTAATGAACATATTATTGTTATATATGTTGTTTGATTTCAATATCAGACGACAGTAACTTTATTATACATGTTACCGGAATGGAGATCAAACGACATCAATTTGTTATTTCTGTTGTCTGAAATAAGTTCAGACAACATGTATTATTTGCTGTTTTTAGATGTGTTGTATGAATGGATCTCAGACAATGGTTTTATGAACCCTTCAGTTGTGTAATACCTTTGGAAACTACAGTTATTTGACCTATATATGTTGTCTGAATTAACTTTGCACAATTGTTGCAAATATGAACATTCATATCCTGAACAAATCCAAAATATAACATTGTCATATATCAATGCCATCTGTTCTTACATTACCAATCCAAAACATTTCCAAAAGTACATATCCATATCCAGATATGATCAAATCCAGCAATCCTAACCAAAAGTAACCTCAATATAGCAAGTAATATTGTCTATCTTCTACAATCAAGGAGGTTACCAAAATAAGTCACCAACTACTAGATACGATAGTACTATTTACGCACAGCAACTAAGCCAGCAGTGTGGTCAAGGCAAGCTTTCTCCGTATGCCTTTATTATTATCTCCGCATACCAACCTTCTTGATCCTAATTTTTAAGCAAAGCCCACCTTGATACCCAATCTTGATGAAGATACAATGTAAAGTGCCTTTCAGTATTTGCATGGCCTGCAATAAAAACGTTGTGCTCTCAAATCAAAAAACTCATACGGAATAGTTCAAATAGAAATCTTCTAGCATTCCAAGCAATACGAAGCAGCGACAAAAATAAAACCCCGATCTTACCCAAGCCACTACTTGAAATTATTTAAACTGACAGAATAGATCATTAGTCAATAGATAAGATAACCACAGTAGTAAAAATGCTAAATGCTGCATCACACTTCTAACTAAATAGACTCAAGAACCAAATATCAAACTTAAGACTACTAACATTGAGTCTACGATTCAACTTTCATTCAAACCAGAAGCTCAAAGATAAGCGATAAATATCCATAAAATCAAATGGTATCGAATCAAATTGTGTTAAGATCTAAATATGATGGCAGTGACATTCAAGCTTACCTAGAAAAGCAAAACTGTGTAATCTGTTAAAAGCACTATATTGCTTGTGAAAGCATTTGGTGTGTGCCCTTTATTAAATTAGCTGGAGCATGGATTTGCTGCCTACAAAAACCACATTCAATCCAATTTATATCAGAGAACACATTCAATCCAGCAGACATTCAATCCAGCACACTTTGCAACAATTCAGTCAACGAGTTAAAATCTAAAATGTGAAGTCATATACTGAGAATCAATAAAATTCACAGCAGTTCATAAAAACTATACACTCCAAAAGCAGTGGCATTGAGTAAAAAATTCATCATCTGAAAGTGTTAAATTCACTTGACAAAACCACATACTCAGTACTAAGTAAACTTCCAGAATTCCCATCAAGAAGCTCACCATAACATACACATCCCGCCCCTGGCACCAAAAACAGTCAAAGAACTTAGTTTGAATGGCTTTGATCAATTTAATGTTATTTCAAAAATGCAGATGCACATAAACTGAGAAGTAAATACCTTCTTTTCCTTTTGTGCAACTCCAACTACTCCAACCAAAGACTTTGCACTCGTCAGGTGAATGCTCATAACATTGCAAACAAACAAGCACCAAGGGAAACTCTTTTAGATAGATAATATATAAATAAGTAGAAGAAAATGTGCGTGCAAACTAATCTTACTTTACAGTGGCCTCCACAACCCAATCACCAATACAATTAAAATTAGTCCCCTTGGAAAGTACATCAACCTGTCATTAGAAAGTCCAATTAGAAAGCTGCATGTGCATTAGCTAGTGATTGTGCCCGGAAGTTCCTGCAATCACTATAGAACATTAGTAAGAAAGTAACAATCAGTCCACAAAGAACACCTATATAACAAATCCATTTGTAGAATCGATCACAATACAGATACAACAGTCTAATTCCAATAAAATATGACAACTCAAAGCAAATGCTGCATATGAAGCAAAAACTTTGTCTTATTAAGTTAAACATAAAGAGTGAGGTATGCATCAATAGCTGGACTCTGTATCACTTTGACTCTATAAACTCAGAGGTAAATGTATCAAAATACTCCTACTTACGTATCTAACCGTAATATTCAAAGCAATAAGTTGTTAAATAGACCAGAAGAAATAAGTAAGAGAATCAACAACACATCAGCCCATTTCAGATAAACTCACTTTCGCTTTCCTCCTAGAAAATCTACTCACTTCTTGGGTTTTCAACATCCATTTTAGGATGCAAAATTTGACACTTCCATTAACTAAACTAGTACTTGACCTTTACGAAGTGCAATGAGTTTTTTTTTTTTAATGATTAAATGACAAAATCTTCCATTGAAACTTGGGCAAATATAACTGTTAACCATTCTCAATGCAAAATGCTAGCTCCATTGTTCTTTATCCTCACAAGCTCTTTAGTTTCCATATCCTAACTTCAGTTTACTATCTCTAGGCAAAAAGAAAAGGAAAATACAGGTCTAGTTATCCATTGTGAGTAGCACTGACTCCAAATTTTGAAATATAGAAAGAAAGTGGGATGAGATGATATATAGACTGTAAAACAAAATAAGAATTAAGAAACCTATAACAGATACAATTTGAGATATTCCCTTCATTTCCTTAAACCGATTCTTCATCATATTAGGATATGAACTTTGATATTCTCATTCCTGATATTCCCTTCATTGACTTCCATCCTCTTATCCACTACTTGACTTTAACAATATGCAGTAAGAAAAATGCTCCATATTCATTATTCAACAATCAACTCAACGATAGCATATTACTGATATTAGCAATTTAGGAAAACACAAAATAAAATCAATCTCAACAGTTTCTGATATAGAAAAACCCACAAATTCTTCTCTTCAAAGCTCAAACTGTCCAATAGTTCAACCCCAATTCCAAAATAGATTCAGTACCCTACACTCATCCTTCCATAATCTGTGTAATCCTACACTCATCAAATCGTTCATTGTATCATAGTTTGAAGCAACATTGTTGAAGACATTACCAAGTGGAAACTAGTTCAATACACTCAATTCCAATTTCTACAGATCCAATTCCAACCAAGTGAACCCAGAAACTAATTCAACACACTCAATCGAACCAAATATTAAAAACCAAACAGACACCATCTTAGATTACCAAATAGCTAGCTATAAATCCTAAGCTTCAGACAGGCCCGGTTCGCTTTTGATTAAAAACCTAAACAAATTTACCAAAATCCATATGAATCCACAATATCATATGGTCATACCTGAATTTTATTATTAAAAATTACAATCTGAGTCCTTCATCTTTCTCCTCAACCAAAAACACAACGCCGGTGCACCCAACCCGTGTCACAAAATCTGATAGACCAACAGAAGAAGACGGGGAAGAGTTGAGATTTTTGCAATAAACCCAATCATATCTGTAAACCCAATCAAAGCCCAATGAAATAAAACAAAGAATTGAACTGAATCTGAAAAGAGAAAAACTTACAAGAAGAGAGAGATGGAGGCTGAAGAGTGAACCCGTGGATCCTTAAGGGGGAGGGGGAGAGAGAGAGAGATATGGAGTCGCGACTGAGGGAGACTGACGGAGAGAGAACCCGTGGTGGAGAGACTGAAGGCGCGCGCGACGGAGAGAGACGAGGTTGAGTGAGAGTGAGGCTGAGAGGCTTGACAAGGGTGAGTAGGATTGAGGCTGAGAGCGATGGGGAGTAAGAGAGAGGCTGAGAACCATGGTGAGTGAGAGAGAGGCTGAGAACGATGGTGAGTGAGAGAGAGGCTGAGAACGATTTGGAAGGGAGTAGCTAAGGAGGGAACACTTTCAGATGGGCTAGGTTGTGAGTGTTTTCACTCAAATAAATGTAAATTAAATATTTTAGTTTTTTTTTTTTTTTTTTTCCAGACAACAGATCTCCTTGTTAGTGTTGTCTGAAATCTCTTAAATTTACCAAATGACGATGTGTTGGCTGAGTAGAGATGAGACGACCGATTTAAAAAATCTGTCGTCTGACTAACTCAGACGACAGCAAAAACTCATGTGTCGTATGATGAGTGTCGTGTGATTAACTTATTCTTGTAGTGTGTGGAGATTGGAGCGGAGAAGAAGAGAGTGAGGGCTCCAATAAGTGCGTCGGAGGTATGGGTTGAAATTTGGTTGAAGAACCAAACCCAGAAGATTAGGGATTCATGAATCCAATGAATTGGGAATTTTGGGTTCTTGTAATTGTACCTAAGGTGCTATAGTTCTCGTTGTTTCTGTTGTTAATCGGCCTTCATTGGAATCATGGAAATCGAAGACTTGAATTATAGAGGAAAGTCTATAAGGGATGAGGGCAATGGGTCTTCTTCTTGTTGTTGTTTGACGAGATGGTGACGAGAGGGTGTATATTTTTTTGGACCATAATGAGAGAGAGAGATATGAAGCAACCCAGATAAGAAAACTAGCGACTTCTAATTCAAAAGTATAGTGGTGAGTCGCTCAGCTCAGATTAATCCTAGTCTTCTTCTCTTTTTTTTTTTTTTCCTCCTTGCGATATATTTAATTTAAGGTTTGAGGAGTGGTATAATTTGTTGGATTACTTGTTGATTGGAAATTTGGTGCATTTGTGAAGTTTTTGTAGGAACAGGAAGTGCTGGAAATCATTCATCAGTTTGTTTCAATCTTCAAAGAAAGCAAGGAACCAAGATTGTCGTTTTTGAGAGTCCAATGGGAGGAGGAGAGAGATGTAGAAGAAGAAGAGAGAGAAAGAAAAACTAGAAAAATAATTAAACAAAAAAAGGAGTGAGGGTAAGAGAGCTGGGTGCCCAGAATAAAAGAAGAGAGACAGCTGAGTGCTCTAAGTAAAAAATTTGAAGAGACCATTTTACCCCTTGAAATATGACAGCTGGCACGAAACTAATGGCGTCATTGACGTCATGTATGTTTATTGGGTCGGTTTTGAAATTTCATGTACCAAAGTTTATGTTTTGAAAATTTAAGTACTGAAATTCGTAGTGGGTCTTACTTCGAGTACTATTCATGAATTTTTCCCTATTAAAATAGTAGAACAAGTTTATGCCCTTACTAAACAACATGAAACATGTCAATTATTTAGCCCTGAGTCGATAAAAAAACACAAAAAGATGGTCACAATTTTTTAAATATAAAAAGTGTTAACTAGAGTTTCCACACATGTTAAGTTTACAAGAAACTAAACCTCATATAGTCAAACAATGACTTAGAAAAAGAAAAGGAAGAAGCAATTGCACTAAAACAAGTACAAATCCCTATAATGCCTGGAACAAATTATGAAAAAGAAAAAGAAAAAGAAAGAAATGAAAGTAAATGAAATTATAAAATTTTGTGAAATGTATTGCATTCCTACTGGGAATGAAGATATCATTTTTGCCCCAAGCCAAGGGGAAAAGAGATATACATATGTCTTAGGAGAATTTAAATCTGTAGGCTATAAACCATATAGCTTGTGTTCATTAATAGATACGGGAGCAACAGTCTGTGCATGCAGACCTAACACTCTACCACCTGAAAAATGGACATTAATGAAACACCCCATTAATGTCACATGTATAAAGGGGAAAGATATAAAAATTGAACATAAAGCTAAAAAAGTAGCAATATGGTTAAATGGTGTTAAATATGTAATACCAAAAATTATAGTTTTTCCTGAAATGAATGGTGATGTTATATTAGGCAATAATTTTACTTTTGCCTATTAGCCCATTCTCATAGACACATGCAGGGTGCATAGCCCTCGATGTCAATAATGGAATCCACAAAATTTCATTCTTACCATAACACAAGTATAAGTATCATAAGGGTTTCGCGCCAAGCCAGCATGGTGACCAAGAAATAACTGAACTTGAACTCACCAAAACTCAACTTAGTGAGACTAAACTCAGCAAGATAGACCTGACCAAGAAAAAACTTGATAGGACAAACCTTCAAGTACTTAGTGAAAAATATTGGGTATATAAAATCCTAGAAGAAAATTTAGTGAAGAGTGAAGACCTGTTAAAACTTTGGTCAAAAAGCCCAAGGTACTGTGCTCTTTGTAATACCCGAGAACTTTATAAAAGTACATATAATAACAAGATGTTTAAGAATTTGTTTTGATGATTTAAAAGCAAACATCAACTTATAAGGGCTTGATGAAAGTTCATGTTATGGCGAGTTCGGAGGAATTTCAGAATACTCAGGTTACATATTATGAAAAACGAAGAAAAAAGAAAGAAAGAGAATAAGTAATTAACCAAAAATTTAACATGGTGCAATTTGGGCCATTCGTCCTAGCACTGACTGATCTGGACTGTCCATCTTAGGTTATCTTAGGCATAAATAGATGTGAAAATACTTGGATGAAACGTTATTCTGAATTTCGGGGATTGATAGACACGTTTCAATCCTTACTAGGCAGAAACCAAAATTTAGACAGAACACAGAATTTTGGTTACACAGTGGAAACCTCAAATATGAGATTAAAAATATTGTTGTGCTCTTATTCTTAAGAACCTAAAATAAAATCAATTCACTTATGATGAATGATATGTTTCTTTACAAACACAAGTAGCACTAGCTCGGCTACAATCACTAGACTTAACTAATTAGCTGTTTGTCTTCAACCGCCTTCTTCACTTGAACGATCTACAACTATCATTCTTCTTGCTTCACAACCTCTCTACTGATCTCGAGAGAATCAATGAATGTGTATGAATGAGCAAAAACACTTAGACAAGGAACAAGTGTTTTTGGACTCCTATGAAACTTGATCTTGGGAAACACGACTCACAACAATTCTTGCGTATATATCCCTCCCCAAAATGAATGCACACTTTGTTAATATATTGAGGAGAAAATAGATCCTCAATAATCATGACTCAACCCTAATTGGACTCCTAATAGGAAATAACTTTCAATAAAAGATATTCAATAAATTAAAAATAAACCTAAACCCTAAACTTAAAACCCGAAAGATACTTCCCCAAAATCGACCTTCCTAAATCATAGGGCCGACTTGAACAGACTGGAACTAACTCGGGGATTGCAACACATGTTGCAATCCCATGCTTATGCATGAGATACATTTACCTGAAATTCTCGAAGATCAGCTTGTAGGCTTCTTCACTTCGTTGTATGGGAATGCCAACACTACATATACAAATTGTGTACCTACAACATGGAAGGGAGAAAGCAGCATCGCCCTCTCTCTTGGTCTCTCTGGAACCCTCGAGAAATTCCCCCCTCTCTTCTCTTACAATTCGCATGAAGCTTTCCGCTTTCATTACATCACCAATAAATAACATAGCAAGGCATAGGATTTGATATTAATTATCAATCCGATCACAATTTTGTGAAGGAAAGATTCAAGTAAACTTATTCGCGAAGCCACGTGATTTTCTTCTTTACTTGGTCTCTCTTGTCGCTGACACAGATCACACCATGACTGGCATCACCATCTTTGATTCTCGTGAAGAATTTGTCAGGTAAGCCATAGGTTGATGAGGAAATGCTGAGGTACACACTCCCTCCTTTTCAACTAGAAGGCGATATGCAAGAGCAGCGGTTCTGTTGAATTCCCCTGATCAAAGGTAAACTTGGTGAAATTCTGGTGATTTCAATTCGGGTTCGAGGTGTTACTATTGGATCATAATTCATATACATATTTGTGCCCTAAAACATGGAAAATACTTGTTCTAAAGTCCAATTTAATGTTGACTAATCTAATTCCATTATTTCCCTAATATTGTACTTTTGCTTAACCTTTGTGTTTATTTATATATATTTATTTATTTATTTTGTTTTTCTTATAATGCTAGGAAATGATGGAGAAGCATGGAAATGCACTAAAAAGTCAACTTTAGCACATTTTCTTACTTTAGCTAGGAGAAAGTAAGCTAGACAACAAAGGAGGGTCGGCAGCCTGAACAAACAAACTTCAAATGAATTGAAACTTTCCAGATTCATTCTAGACATCTAAGGATCATTTCTTATAAAGAGTGCAAGAGCTATTTGGGAGTGGAAGACCTTCAAAAGATAAGTCCAAGTTTCTGACTAAAAGATGGAAAAGGCAAAAACCGGACCTGTACGTATTTCGGCCAAAACACGGTGAACTAAGCTCTGAAATTTTACCAGGATGATCAACACTTATTGAGGAACATTTGGTATGACGAAGTCGAGGGCCAATTCAGAAGTCTCAGTGGAGATTCAATTGAAGGAAGCTTCAGAAGCAGAAAACGAATCCTAGTCGAATAAGGGTAACTTGGCCGAGAATCCATTTTGGACTATTTTTCTGTGCATTTTTGAAAGGTTTATGATAATGAGATTATCAAGGAAAGTCCTAGAAGAATCCTACAAGACTATGACAAGATTAATCCATCATATTATCTTTTGGATAATAGGCATCCTTTGCATATTTTCTCTCCCATGCTTGTCTACTTGACTTTGGTGACCCAAAACCACTCCAATACTCTTCATTTACATGCTTCCTATACATAATAAAGAGAGCTAGCTGCTCCTCTCTTCTCCCTTAGCCATATTTCTCTACTTTACTCTCTTTAATAGCTCATCATTACTTCCCTCTTTTTACTCAATCTCTTCCATACTCTTTTCTCTTGTTTTTAGGATCTATTATCACTTTCATACTCCACCTCCATGCTTGAGCTGCTCCCTTTTGCTTCCATTCATCATTTTACTCCTCTCTCTTTTCTCTATATAAGCATCCCTTTATCTCACTTTTAAGGCATCACTTATTCCACCCTATTACATCTTCTTTCTCTCTTCATGTCCTTTATAAAACCTCCATATCCACCTCCCAAAATCCTAAACCATAATATCCATACTCCCCTTACTACTGCATCTTCCACCACCATAAACTCCATCACTAACACTCAAAATTAGCCAAAGAAGCATCATATCTTTATCACCATTCTATTCATCCACCATAAAAAAGAAGTCCATCATCCATCATTTCCACCATCAAGAAGAATCCAAGGAGCAATCAAGGAGGACAAGGAGGAGCTAGCCATCAATTTTTCAAGCTTCAACTAGTTCACTCTTTCCTTAAACTCCTTCATTTTCCTTGATATATTTTAGATTTGGTGTTAATTTGTATGAAAATGAGTGAGTAGTTACTTTGTTGGGGCTAGGGTTGAAAACCCTAGCCAATCTTGTATGGATTGATGCTATAATATGATGTTATAAAAATTTCTTTAACATGCCTACATGCTAGTTCAAGAGTTGAATGCATATGCTTAGACTTTACCACTTTGAGTGTGTGTGTTTGCTATGTCATGATATAATATTTAGAGATTGGTAACCTTTGAATGTTAAAGCATGAAAGCACACTAGGTGTGCATGTAGGGGTTGTGAATTACAATCACTTAGAGATAAGCTTGGTTGGTTTGCATGATTTATTTATCTCCAAACTTTATGCACTTAGGGTAATGCACTAGATACCTAACCGGATTGAAATGCATGACTTAAGTAGTTAAGTACTATACCCGAGAAGGGTTGCTTGATATCACAAAAGGAGCATGTCCCTTGTCATACCCGAGAGGGATGCAAGGAGAGAAATTGGTTAATTAATTTAGCATCATTCATATAGAAATGCATCAATACTTGCAAGGGAGGTTAGTGGTAGACAATCTAAATCCTAACTTTCATCCATTTGATCACTAGTTTAGTTTAGAGTAATTTAGTTTACATTTGAGCATTTAGTTGTTCTCAATTCAAAACTATCTTAAAAAAACCAAAATCAAATCACTACTCCATCTTGCACATACTCACCATGAGCCTAGATTTCCTTGTGAATTTAGGTTTGTGATTGTACATTTGCATATTCTAGCTCTCCTTAGGTTCACACCCTAGCTAGTGAAAGGAATCCAATCCTCATGGGTTCGACAACCTTTCTTAAATCCCTATACTATTACTTGTACCCCTTATACTTGAGTGTGACTATTTGGTTAACAGTTACACTCTTTGTTAATGTCTAAAAGTCTAGCGGTAGCAGGACTTTAGCTAACGTTGATCCGATGGGCGGATCGATACTTGTGTTGTTGTGGTTCCCGTTACCTGTCAAGTGAAAATACAAAGGGGCGTCAGAGGGAGACCGCGCTGGGCGGTCTTCAGCTCTCCGATGCCTAAGTTAGTCGATGTATTTATGTTGACAAAGTAACCGTAAGCAAGTATTAAATGCGTAATAAATGAGGAGAGAGGAGAGGACCTTTTATAGGTGAGGAAGAGGATGATCTTCTCCTTGTTTTCGATGTGGGACTGATGTGCTTCAGTTCCCAGTTTCAGTAGCTTCTGATGCTAACTTGACACGGCGCGTGGCGGCGCGTCTGCGGTGCTTTGGGGTTGCTCCGGGGCTCAGGCGGTAACCTGGCTAGCTGTCTTTACGCCAGTCACTTATATGGTGGGCGTTGGTACCCCTGGCGGTACAATGAGCGTGGCTCATTATAGCTAATTATGCTTGCAAATGCACATGTATGTACAAG
The DNA here is from genome assembly GCF_002994745.2 of Rosa chinensis. Lineage (NCBI taxonomy): Eukaryota > Viridiplantae > Streptophyta > Magnoliopsida > Rosales > Rosaceae > Rosa > Rosa chinensis. The sequence goes on from NC_037092.1 coordinate 1,048,330, forward strand.
TCCCCCAAATCCCCAGTCAAGGAGGGCAATCTTGGTTGGGGAGTTGATCGGCGGTTTGAATCGTTTCTCCCGCTAGACTTTGCAGAAGCATAATTAGCGTCAGTGCGTCGTCAACCATGGATTTACTGAGCAAACGCTTTGTGCCCTTTCGGGTGGGCCCCTGCTAGGCCCCCCAGGGAGTCCCCCACTCCCCGGCTAAGATGGACCTCCGGATGGTCGCTATTATTGTTTGTTGAGGGGGAGCTGCATGGAGCAGCGCTGCACGGAGCAGAGGGTGTTGGGTTGCGAGCCCAATCTTAGCACCCAAGTGACGGGGGTCAACGTACCTGATCAGGGCTGTCGTAGACTGTTGACTAGTCCCCGTGTCCCGTAGGGACATTCTGACCGTAACTCCGCGTGGCGGCGTTGTCAGAGAGGCGTGGCCTCGGGATCCGCCGCTGGCGGAAGTCCCCCTGCTAGATGTAGCAGGAAGCAGCGTCAAGTAGACGTGCTTGGTGGTATTTTATTGAGCGGTATTGCGCTGAATAAAGTACGCAGCTTGTCAGATGAGAAAGGGGGTCCGCTAGCGGTGTGCTGTGTAGCGGAGGACGCCCCGTTTACCGAATGACGAAGGAAGTTCCGGTGGAGACTTCGATGGTGACAAGAAAAGTTCCGCTGGCGGGGTGTCGCTCAGTGGACTGTCACCTGAGACGACAAGTGAGAAAATCCTCTGGCGGGGTTTCGCTCAGCGGAGACTCCGTCACTTGGAGAATGGCAAGTGAAGGTCCGCTGGCGGGGATTCGCTCAGCGGAGACTCCGTCACTTGGAGAATGGCAAGTGAAGGTCCGCTGGCGGGGTTTCGCTCAGCGGAGACTCCGTCACTTGGAGAATGGCAAGTGAAGGTCCGCTGGCGGGGTTTCGCTCAGCGGAGACTCCGTCACTTGGAGAATGGCAAGTGAAGGTCCGCTGGCGGGGTTTCGCTCAGCGGAGACTCCGTCACTTGGAGAATGGCAAGTGAAGGTCCGCTGGCGGGGTTTCGCTCAGCGGAGACTCCGTCACTTGGAGAATGGCAAGTGAAGGTCCGCTGGCGGGGTTTCGCTCAGCGGAGACTCCGTCACTTGGGGTTTCTTCTCAAGTGGTGACTTCCCTTGGAAGCTGAAGAAGACGACGGTTGACACGTGGCCAACTCCTAGAGGGTTAGCGTGTGGAGGTTTGTCTGCTAAGCCTAGCCGTCTTCTCGTCATTAATGTGAGTAATGATGGATTTCGTAACCGAGGCGACGCCTCGGCTAATCCAGGGAGTTAGTGAAGACGTGGGACACGTGTACGGTTGCTACGTGATGTCGTTTTGTAGCGGACGGCTCAGGATTACTTGATGTTGACATAAAAAGGGGGGAACTGAGCGAGTTTCGACACTTCTGGAAAATCTTCAAATCTGAGTTGCCTCCTTCGAGCCTTGTTCGTCTGCGAATTGCGAAGGAGATCCCCGGGTTTGCGTGGAGTAGTCGGACTGGAGAGGACGAAATCTGTCAGTGAAGACGAGCTGCACTCCAAAGTCTTCGACGTGAGGTTGGTATTTCGGATCCTTTTCCTGTTTCATTGAATCTGCAATGGTGGTTTCTGGGTTTTGGTATTTCTGTTAATGGTATGACATTGCTTCTGTGTTATTCTCGGAGGGTGTAGGGAGAGATTTGAGGGAGGTTACGGTGTTTGACAGAAAGTTGGGGTTTTGGGCTTTGCTAGACGGTCCAATCTGGGTTGAGTGTGTGGTTGTTTTTGTTTTGGTATTTTTGTGGGTAATTGTTCTTGACATCTTTGGCTATATCTGATGTGAGAGTAGGTTAGATCTGTATTTGTGCTGACTGATGTGGGTTTTAGGGTTTGGGATGGCCAACGTTATAGAGATTTCGAGCAGTGAGGATTCCGGGTCTGACGTGTCGTTCAGCGTGGCGGATATGACTTTTATTGACTCGTTGCGTCCGTCTGCCCATGCAGGAACCTCACTGCCAGAACCGCTTGAAGTTGAGCCACTTCAGACCATCCCCTGGGAAGTAGCTATGGATCGTGGTTCGCGTCCAGAGAGCTCTAGGGCGGGTGAGGTTGCTGGGCGCGACGAGCGTTTGGCGAGCAATAGTGCTGCTAGCGGCTCCGCTGGCGAAGGGGAAGTGCAGGGCCAAAATGTCGAGTCGGCGTGGTACCTCTCAGACAGCACCGCCGTCGACGAGGCAGGTGGGCGGATGGATGCCGCCGCTGTTAATCGGATGAAGCGGACGTTCCGGTTGCCGGGCTCGGTGAAGCTGCGCCCGCCGACAGCGGATGAGAAGGCCTCGATGCTCTCAGCGGGATGTGCTGCCGTGCACGAGGCTATATTCCGCCAAGGAGTGACATTCCCGCTGGTGCCCAATCTCCAAATTCTTGTGTGCGAGTTTGGCCTTGCCTTTGGTCAGATCTGTCCCAACATGTGGCGGTTGATGTTGGCGATGAACTCCTTGTGGCGCTTGTCGGGGTGCGAGGGGCCTACCGTGGCGGAAGTGCTTCATTTCTACGAGCTAGTGTATGTGAAGCGCCGAGGTTGCAGAAGGTGTGTGAACCTGAGCCGCCGCCAGGGAGCGCCCAAGTTGATTGAGAATCTAAGGGAATCAATGTCCTACTGGCGGGGGACCTTCTGCGTCACCACAGATGGCTTGGAATACCACACCAGGTCGAATGTGGAGGGCCGACGTTTAAGACTAAGTCGGAATTCCAGCCCATCCGAGGTTGGCAACTGGTTTCCGCTAAAAATAACTGGCGGGTTCAAACTTTTGCAAACCTGCGCTTTTTGTTAATGACTATTGTGTTTGTGCAGCGGGACTGAGGTACATTTTGACGCGCGAAGAGGAGTGTCGCGTGGCGAGGATCCTTGGCTGCTGGCGGAACCGCAATTTGCTTGACTTCCGTCTTCTGACCGGTTGGGAATTGCTGGTCGACCTGCGGCTAACTCGTTCTATTGGTGAGAACATTTCCGCCACACCTCTCTTTTTTTGTAAGTGATCCGGACTGACGGGTGTTTGTGTTTTTCTTTGCAGAAACCCCGCCCGGTAACAAATCTAGTCGCGACGCTTTCGAAAAAGCAATGGATCGTGCCGAGATAGAAAATTTTCTGGAGGCTATGTATGCCGAGGGGCTGGCGGCCCAGCAGACGGTGGTGAACCCGGAGACGCTGGTGCTGAGCCAGTCTGCGGTTGCGGTGGAGCTGCCGATGCCGCACCACTCCCATCTGGGTGAGGATGGTCTGCCGGTAGTACAGGCGGATACTCAAGCGGGCGGCGGGGATAGGGGGATTGTTGCTACCGGGCCGCGGGAGCGGATGCCTACCACCCGGCGCGGTCCTCAAAAGAAGACGGTGCAGCCGACGGAGACTGCCACCGAGTCCAGGGGTGAGCCGCCGGTGCGGGTGACGAGGACCGCTGCTGGGACACAAAGGGCGCTGGAGAAAAAACGCCGGCAGCCTGACTCCCCCGTCGAGGAAGAGGAAGAAGGGGTGGTGATCGGAGTCCGCCAACAAAAGAAGGCCCGGCAAGCTGCGTCGAAGGTTGCAGTGGCGGAGGGAGAGGCGGCAGCCGCCAGTGATCTGGACTCCTTCGCCGAGTATGCGCCATTCATGACAGAAGGGGAGCGGGCGTTCCTTTTCCATTTGTGCGAGCGGCTGGGGTTCGGGGGTCTGGCGGGCCTATCGCGCCCGACAGCAATTGACCAATCGCCCTTCAACTCGGCGTTTGGTCAAATATCTGTGGGATTACATGGTATGTTCGAGGCGGCGTCTAAGCAGCCCCGGATTGAGGAAGAGCTCAGGGGAGAAATCGGAGGTCTCCAGAGGGAGTTGGCGGAGGCCAAGGAGAGACTGGCGGAGGTCGAGCGGGGACTGGTCAAGGCGGAGTGTGATTATGCGGACGCTCGTGGCAAGCTTAATGCGGCTATCCGGCGGGATCTGGAGAGGAATGAGCGCGTCTCCAAGTTGGAGCAGGAGATCGCGCTGCTGCAGGAGCGGATAGCCGCTAAAGATAAGAAGCTCATTATTGTGCAGCGGGAGTCTGCCGCCAGACTGGATGAGGTGCAGCGGCTGGACGGGGAGGTTAACCGCCTGAAAAATGAACAGCGTTCCTCTGCGGCCGCCGCCGTTGAAGCGTTCAAGCTGTCGGCAGAGTATAAAAAGACATTGACCGAAGCGGCGAAGTCTGGGGCCCTGGCCAATATAGACATGTTGACGCGGAAGGGCGCCATTGACTTTGCAAAGGCGTCACAGCCCGACGTGCCGGTGGTCGAGAGTGTCCCGCCGGAGACAGAAGTCGTGCCTGACCCTGCGGCGGGTACTCATTCAGGCAGCGGGGAAAGTGGCTCCCTTCCGCCGGAAAGGTCCCGGCAGACTCCCCAGCAGACCCCGTCGGAGGTGTCACGTGCCGGATTTCTGGAGGCACACACCCGGGCGGACGGTACTATAGAGACTCCCAGTCCGACAGCTCGAGGGTCCGATCAGGCGAGCCGATCGGTCGTGCCGCCGCCTGTTGAAGCCGCAGAAGCTGAAGACAACCGCTGAAGCTAGCTGAGACTTCCATAGTTTTTTTTTTTTTTTTTTTGACACTTTGTAATAATGAACTACTTTGGGTGGGGAGTCCCAGCCCTGAAATGAAATTTCAGAGTTTGTCATGATGTGCTTGTACCGCTAGAGTTTTGACGTAGAGATTTTTCTTTTGCCAAGAAATGAAACATTAAAGGAATTAAAATTGGTCCAAGTGCACCACGTAGCGGACGTGGTCCGCTGACGATTCCTGGCGTTGCCAGTTGCCCTCAGTGCTAGACTTGGTAACAATGGTTTGAATAATTCCTCGTTTCATTGATAGCTGACTGATCAGCGTTTACAAAAGAGGGGTAGTACCCGTTGGGTAGCTTCCCTTAGCTAAATATTGAACAAAAATTTAGCTAAGTCAAGATGCTCTTGGGTAGCGGTATGACTATTTGTAATAATACCGAAGGTGTTTGGTATTCCAAGGGTGGGTCGTTGTGACGCCATCCTTGTCCATTAAGTAGAAGGTGCCTGGGCTAACGACTTCCACAATTTTGTATGGACCTTCCCAAGTTGGGCGAAGCTTTGTTGGCGGTGGAATGACTTCCTTCATTACACAGTCCCCCAGTTGGAGGTTCCGGGCCTTGACTCTGGCGTTGTAGAAACGCGATACCCGCTGCTTGTTTTGCAGGTTGCATAGGTGGGCCTTATGTCGCTTTTCCTCCAGGAGGTCCTTGTCCAGGTTGATGCCGTCAGTGTTGGTCTCTGGGCGGTAGCCCTCGACTCTGGCGGTAGGTTGAGAGACCTCAATAGGCAGGACAGCCTCCGTTCCGAACATCATGCAAAAAGGAGTTTCACCAGTTGCGGAAGTTGGGGTTGTTCTGATGGCCCATAGAACTTCCGGGAGTTTCTCCGCCCATAGACCCTTTGCTTTGTCGAGTTTTTTCTTCAGCAGCTTTTTGATTATCTTGTTTGCTGCTTCGACCTGACCGTTGGTCTGGGGGTGGGCGACAGATGCAAAACTCATCTTAGTACCCAAGTTGGCGGTGAAAGAGATGAGCTCCTTGTTGTTGAATTGTGTGCCATTGTCGGTGATTATCGTGTGTGGGACACCGTAACGGCAGTAGATGTTCTTCCAGAGGAAGTGAATTACCTTGGCGGTAGTTATTGCTGTTAGTGGTTCCGCCTCTATCCACTTGCTGTCGTAGTCGATAGCCACTATGATGTACTTGAACTGGCCCTTGGCGGTTTGAAATTTTCCCATCAGATCCAGGCCCCAAGTTGAGTGGATCCATGGAGCGACGATGACTGATAGTGGCTCCGCCGGTGCATGCGGGATGTCAGCAAATTGTTGGCACTTGTGGCATGATCTTGATACCTGGCGGGCATCGTCGCCAAGAGTAGGCCAAAAATAGCCTTGTCGCATTGTGCGATTGGCTAAGGATCTGGCGCCTGAGTGGTTTCTGCATTCTCCGCTATGAATTGCTGGCAGAACGACCTTTCCCTCCTCTGGGGTTAGGCAGCGGAGGTTGGGATGGGTGAATCCCTGGCGGTACAGCTTGCCGTTCTGGATGTTGTAGCGGGTTGCCCTCCGCTGGAGTTGTCGCGCCTTAACTTTGTCTTCCGGCAATGTGCCGTTGCGCTTATACTCAATGACTTCGTCCATCCAGCTGGTATTGACCTCAATGTTGAAGATCTCCGCCAGGGTTTTTGTGATACTTGGCTTGTCAAGACACTCCACTCTTGTGTCCGCTGGACTCTGATGTGGCTGGGCGGTTGCCAGTCTTGCCAGTGAATCGGCCTTGGTGTTCTTTTCCCTGGGGATTTGTGTGATGTTATGAAATTTGAATTTCTTGAGGAGTGTCTTGACGTACCCCAAGTATGCCGCTAACTGTTGGTCCTTGGCCTGGAAGCTGTCATTGACCTGGTTAACGACCAACTGGGAATCACTGAAGATGTTGACACTGTCAGCCCCTGAATCGATGGCGAGGAGTAAGCCGGCAATGAGTGCTTCGTACTCCGCCATATTGTTGGAGGCTTTGAAGTTGAATTTTAGCGCGTATTCCACATTCAGCCCCCCAGGTCCTGTGAGGATGACTCCGGCGCCGCTGGCCTTGGCGCTGGCGGAGCCGTCCACATGCAGGTTCCAATCTGATTGTAGGGGAGCTGGCTCCTTAGCGGTGACCATTTCCGTCCCGGGCTCATTCTCCGTGCTGGGATTGGGCTGACGCTCAGTGAGCTCGGCGATGAAGTCCGCTACCGCCTGGCCCTTCATGGCGGTTCTTGGCTTGTAATCTATGTCAAATTCACTGAGCTCGATGGCCCACTTGCTGAGGCGCCCTGAATGTTCAGGGTTCTGCATCACCTGTTTTAGTGGTTGGTTAGTTAGCACATGGATTGTGTGTGCTTGAAAATATTGGCGGAGGCGCCTGGCGGCAACAATGAGTGCGAGAGCTAGCTGCTCCAAGGGTGGATATCTTGTTTCTGCCCCGTTCATGCCTCTGCCGGCGTAGAAAACTGGGAGCTCGTCCTGTCCCTCCCGCCGGACAATGGCGCAACTCACCGCTGATACCGATACCGCTAGGTATATGAACAGTGTCTCTCCTTGCACAGGGATAGAGAGTAGTGGGACTGCCGCTAGGTAATCCTTCAAGCCCTGAAACGCCGTCTGACACTCTGGGTTCCAGTTGATGACTTTCTTGTGAGTCGTTTTGAGGAGCTTGAAAAATGGGGCACACCTGTCAGTGAGCCTGGAGATGAATCGAGAAAGGGCGGTTAACTTGCCTTGGAGGCACTGGACGTGTACCTTATACTCAGGGTCCGCCAAGTCGAGTATGGCCTGTACCTTGTCCGGGTTAGCCTCGATTCCTCGTTCACTGACGATATAACCCAGAAATTTGCTGGCGGTGACGCCAAAGAAGCATTTTTCTGGGTTGAGGCGCATGCCATAGGCCAGGAGGATGGTAACTATGATCTTGAGGTTTGCCACGTGTCCGCTGGCCTTTATACTCTTGACCAACATGTCGTCCACGTAGACCTCGATTATCTTGCCCAAATGTTCAGCGAACATAGCATTCATCAACCGCTGATAAGTTGCACCGGCGTTCTTCAGACCGAAAGGCATAACATTGTAGCAGTACAGGCCTTTGTCGGTGGTGAAGGTGGTACACTCCTGATCGCTGGGATGCATCTGGATCTGATTGTAGCCGGAGAAAGCGTCCATCATGCTGAGGAGTTCATGCCCTGCGGTTGCGTCAACCAGCTGATCAATGCGTGGCAGAGGGAAACTGTCCTTTGGGCACGCCTTGTTGAGATTTTTGAAGTCGACACACATCCGCCATTTGCCGCTAGGTTTCTTGACCATGACCAGGTTGGAGATCCACTGGGGATAAACTACCTGGCGGATGAATCCAATGCCCTGGAGCTTGGCGACCTCCTCTCCTATGGCGCGGTACTTCTCCTCGTCAAAGGCCCTTCGCTTCTGCTTGATGGGATAGAAGGATGGCTTGATGGTTAGCTTGTGTGTGATGATTTCAGGAGAGATACCTGGCATGTCTGCATATGACCATGCGAAGACGGCGGCGTTGTCCCGTAGGAATTGAGTGAGTTCTGCCGCCACCTCTGGGTCTAGCTGAGCTCCTATGCGGACTGTCCGCTCTGGGTGCTCGTCAGAGATGCTGATAACCTTCAACGATGTTTCCGGATTGACCGGTTCCTTCTTCACATATTTCTTCTCCTCATCCCTAGGATCTTCGAATATATCTGGTGGCGGTGCCTGATTTCCTACCGTTAGGATTTCGTGGCGGCGGGTTGACCGCGCAATGGTGGTTGAATAGCACTCTCGTGCCAATTGCTGACTTCCCCTGACACAGCCCGTGCCGTTGGGTGTGGGGAACTTCATGAGAAGCATGTATCCGGCGATGATGCATTTGAACTTGTTGAGTGCCGGCCGTCCTATGATGGCGTTGTACGAACTGAAACAATCCACAATTATAAATTCAGTATGTACCTCCGCCATACAGGGACTGGAACCGATGGTTAACAGCATGTAATCAGAACCCAGCGGTTGAGTGATATCGCCGGAGAAGCTAAGCAATGGCTCATGGTCTTGTAGTAGTTTCTTGTTCCGCTTAAGGTTGTTGTAACAACCGCTGAATATGACATTGACAGCGGATCCGCCATCCACCAGGATTCTTCCTACTGACCATCTGTCGAGAATGGCATCGATCAGAAATGGGTCGTCATGGGGTAGATGTACTCCGCGCTCCTCCTCCTCTGAGAAGGTGATGGGCTCCCAACCAGACTTTGGGAGTTTGGCGGATCTCTCGTAGCGGATGTTACAGACTTCCTTTGGGTGATTGGCGCGTGCGTAACGCTTTCTTGCCCTGTGAGACATGTTGGTGATTGGAGCCCCGCCATCGATGGTGTTGATGCGGCCCAGTGGCTCAATGTTGGCAATCACAGGTGGCGGTTGGCGCACTTTGAACTGATCCATCTTGCCGTCACGGTACAGGGTCTCAATGGCCGTTTTGAGAGCGTTGCAACTGTTGGTATTGTGACCGCTGTCCTCGTGGTACTTGCACCACATGCCGGTGTTTCTTGGCTTGCCCTTTTTGGGGAATTTCGGTGAGGGTGGCGGCGGTATCTGATCCTTACACTGATTGTAAATTTCCTCGTACGAGGCTGTGAGGACGGTGAATACTGCATACCGCTGAGAGGATTCCGTCTGCTTGTTGCGATTGTCCCCATGGGATGGGCGGTTGCCCTTGTAGTGGTTGTCTTTCTGCCTCTTGCTTTGATAACTGCCCTGCTGCCATTCCCTCTTCTTGTCAGCTGGCGGTGCAGTGGGGGCTTTGCTGGCGGTCTCCTGATGGCTGGAGGAGGGTTGAGATGACTTTGTTGGTGTTGCTGGTGGCGGTGGGGTTTCTCCATATGTGATAAATTCCGCCTGGGCATGAATGACCGCCTCACTCATAAGGTGATCATACGCCGCATTGGGATGATTGTAGTTGAGGTGATAGAGGAATGGTCCCTTGAGAAGTCCCTGCCTGAAAGCCGCCGAAGCCATCGTTTTGTCGAGATCGCGGCACAGAGATGCTGCCGCCCGCCATCTTGTGACGAATGCCTTCAACGATTCGTCCTCTCCCTGCCGGACGCCAAACAACTGGCTCGTATTGTGATGACCGGCGGACAACAAGATGAATCGAGAGAGGAAAGCATGAGATAATGCCTGGAATGAGCCGATGGACCCTGGCGGACACTCGAAAAACCAACTCATTGCCTCACTATCCAGCGTTTCGCTGAACAAGTGGCACAGGGTGGCGTCATCAAATCCCTTGTTGTTGGTGACCTTCTTGAACGTGTCCATGTGGACGAAGGGATCGGTCTTACCGCTATAATGTGACATTTTTGGGGTCTTTGCAAACGCTGGTCTGACGGCTTGCAGAATTGTAGCGGTGAATGGTCCTGGCCTGGATGCGAAGAGTGGGTTTGGGACTGGCGCCGGGGTGCCCGCCTCCGCCAGGATTAGCCTCTCTTCTAACTGTTGTATCCTTTCCAAAATTTGGGCGGTTGTGCTGCCAGCGGGGCCTGCTCGGGCGCTCCGCGGAACTGACCCCCGCCCGGGAATGGGTAGATTGCCCTTAGTGCTTGCTCTAGTCCTCGAGGGGTGGGTGCGCAGCGATGACTCCGCCTCCTGCTCCAACAGTTGGGGGACAGGGGGTGGTCCCATTCCTGCCAGCTCAGGTGGGTTTAGCGGTACCTGCATTTGCACAATGGGTCCCATACCAGCGGTAGGCCGGCTGTGTCTGGTGCTGTGTGACTGGTCACTTCGTGCTGGGTTGGCGTTTGCGTCCAGCGCCCGCTTTAGCTCGTCGAAACGTGTCATCAGTGTGGCCACCTGGTGTTGGGCTTCCGCCTTCTCCTTGCGTTCCTGCTCGCGTTCCCTGTTTGCTTTGTGGAGGTCCGCGAGCGCCAGCTCATACAAGGCGGTGAGGTCCTGACCTGGGGGACGGCTGCTGCTTGGATTTGTTTCACCGCCTGGGTTGACCGGGGTGTTGAATAGTGCGCGGTTGATGTTTACCGCTGGGTGGGCGGGTTGGGGAACGGCGGACTGGTCTGCCTGCTCCTCGACATTTCCCCCGCTATCGTTAGTCATGGTAATTGTGATGGGATGACTTTTTGTTCAAGGTTTCCCACAGACGGCGCCAATGTTAATGTCTAAAAGTCTAGCGGTAGCAGGACTTTAGCTAACGTTGATCCGATGGGCGGATCGATACTTGTGTTGTTGTGGTTCCCGTTACCTGTCAAGTGAAAATACAAAGGGGCGTCAGAGGGAGACCGCGCTGGGCGGTCTTCAGCTCTCCGATGCCTAAGTTAGTCGATGTATTTATGTTGACAAAGTAACCGTAAGCAAGTATTAAATGCGTAATAAATGAGGAGAGAGGAGAGGACCTTTTATAGGTGAGGAAGAGGATGATCTTCTCCTTGTTTTCGATGTGGGACTGATGTGCTTCAGTTCCCAGTTTCAGTAGCTTCTGATGCTAACTTGACACGGCGCGTGGCGGCGCGTCTGCGGTGCTTTGGGGTTGCTCCGGGGCTCAGGCGGTAACCTGGCTAGCTGTCTTTACGCCAGTCACTTATATGGTGGGCGTTGGTACCCCTGGCGGTACAATGAGCGTGGCTCATTATAGCTAATTATGCTTGCAAATGCACATGTATGTACACTCTTAAACTTAGAAATCTAGAAGTAATAATAAGGGTCAAACCAATGATCTACACTAGACAAGATATCAACGATTTTGATACTCAAAAAAAGAGTTAAAAGAAAAGCATCTCATAGAAGAAACTATGAGTCCACACTCTAGTCCTGCATTCATGGTAAGAAACCATGCAGATATTAAAAGAGGAAAAGCGCAAATTATAATCAATTATAGGTTCCCCAGGAGCACCTACTGCTCAGCCCCTCCCTCAACCCCTCAAGTAGTGGAGGGGCTGAGCCTACCTGAGATTAGGCCATAAAGCCCATAACCCAGGCATGAGATTAAGCTATAAAGCCCAGAGGGTAGAACTGAAAGAAACATTTCTGGAAGAAAATGTGGGCCCCTGAAAATTTTAGTTAATTTCCAAAAGTAATTTCTTGCCTATAAGATTTTTCGCCAGGTGATTTAAGTGAAGAAATTGACCTTGGAGATCAATTCGGTGTCGAGACTTTGATTTAGGCCTTATAATTTAAGTTTGGGCCGAGATTCCTTCATTTGGGCCTAGAAGGTTACAGAAGTTTAGTGAGGTAACTGTTTGTTGAAGTTTTGAAGATAATAAATTGAGTTGTAGCAGAGTCTTAAATTTTGGGCTTTTACGAAATCGAGTTTTGGGCTTAAGGTAAAGTCGAGAATTTAAAAAGGGTGTTGTCGACGAAAAACGAATAAAAGAAAAGTTGCGAATCCAAAACCCGGAAGTAATCCACTAGGAGAATTGTGTAACTCGTCGGAAGGGTAAATCTGACATTTTACACACACAACTATAAATAGGAACTTAAGCACCCAAAACCCTAAATTCTCTCATTCCTCTCCCTCTCGGTCGCATTCTCTCTCTCCCCGATCTCTCTCTTTCTCTTCTCCTTCCCTCTGCCACCACCGGAGACCCCAGCTCTGGCCACCATCTCACCACACCTCCTCCACCGGTCGACGCCGCATTTAAACCAGACCAAAACCCACCTAGCATCACCGACATGCACCGCCGGCAAACTCCAACTCGACAACCCATGACTGCGAAGTCACTGTTCCTCAAGCCTCATCGGTTTCCGGCGATTTCCTTGGCTTTCCGCCACTGTTATTCTACTCAGCAAGCAAAGCGGAGAAAAACCCAGAGTATCCTCTTCGCTGCCGATGACTGACAACGACGTACGAGCTTCGCCGGAAACCCGTATCTCTGCATGCCTACGTTCTCCTGTCCCCAGCTCAAATCGGGCTAAACCACCTCCGTAGTTGGAATCAGCACCTCCCCTTTTGACCATAACCCCATGGCTCCGACTTCTGTCACCAACCATAGACGCCGCACGCGCCACCGCTGGCGCGTGAGCCATCGCTGCTTCGCCGCTCATGGATGTTGGATTTCCCCACACAGTTTTGAATAGGTGATTATCGTACCCTCTTTTGGTTAAACCCCGAATTTCAATTTGGATGGAGAAATCCCTAACCCACTGCTGTTTAATTTGAAAATTGAGGTTTGAGGAGTTCTGCGTTTTGGGGTTTGAAGAGTATAGCACGAAGCTGGGGTTAGAACCTTTGCGTTTTGGTTGATCCACAGTTGAAGAAGATGGGGTAAGGCCTTGATTTTTGGACTCTGTCTTGTCACGAAAAATTTTACAATCTTTGATTTTATATGGTTAAATAGGGCAGTGATTTGGTACTATTATTATAGTTTTGAAGGCTATGAAGAAATCGAGTTGGTGTCAAAGGGCTATTGAAGAACAGAATTGATTGTGGAAAAGAAGAATGGTAAGGGTTGGGTATTTGGATCTATTTGGTTGTGTATTGTTTGTACTGATTGAAGTTAAGGTTTCATTAAGTGCAAATTAAGATTTGGTGCTGCTTAAATGTTTAAGTGGTTTTGTGCATTATTAGTTTTGTTGGAAACTTGGTTTGAATGAGCGTGTTAATGAGCTCATTGCAATTAGATGATTGGTGTTGTTTGATTAAAGAAGTGAGTCTATTGTAATAGTTAACTTGGTGAACTCTTTCAAAGAAGTTTTGATACGAAAAATAGGAGATATGAGTATTAACCATTATCGAGCGGAAATCAGTGGTAGTGAATAGTGGACGTTATGCATGCCATTAAGTTAAAGATGCTCAAGGAAAACCTAATTTGTGTTTAGCCCAAACTCTAGGTTTCTTGACCTAGTGGTAATAGGATTTAATTAGAATGATCTAGAATCCTAATCAATGTAGAATTACTTTCTTTGTATGATTGAGATTCTATGTATTGTAATCCTCTATATATAGAGACCCCTATTATCAATGAGAACACACAGCAAATTCCTCTCAATTCTCGTTTCCCTAAAACACGTTATCAGCACGATGCCCTAACCCTGAAACAAATAGCCAAACCCTGATTCAAGAAGCTAAAAACCTTGAATCCGAATACAAAACCTTGAAGCCTTTTCTTCCTCCACCTCACATCTTGAAGAACTCGATCCCAGAAGTCCGGAACCGGCAGCCCCACCTCAAGAACCGGTCGGAAAACCAGCGAACCGGCCACCGGAAGCTTTATACAGCTAGCAGCAAATATTCCATCGGTTCACCATCTTCCGGACGTCCAATTTCCACCAAATTTTGATAGCAGAAGCCTCTTCATCTGAAGTTTCAAGAATCGGAAGAAAAACGCTGAAAACCAGTCTAAAACCCACTGAACCGGCAGTCTGAGTCATCCTGCAGAAAACCGGCAGAAGAAGAAAAGAAGAAAAGAAGAAAAGAAGAAGAAAGAGAGAAGAAAAGAAGGCCCAGCCCAAAAGAAGCCCAGAAGGCCAGAAGCCCAAGCCCACTGACGCAGACCCCACTGCCACGTCAGCACCCTGGCCCACTGCCACATCAACACCCTGACCCACTGCCACGTAAGCAAACAGGGACCACTGACACATCAGCAAACAGGGACCCACTGCCACGTCAGCAGATCAACGGTCAGCGGTCAACTCCGGTCAACTATTTTCTAGCGACTTTTCCCACCATTTTCCGGCGACTTTTCCTGCTACTTCCCGGCACATTTTCCGGCAACTTTTTCAGGTCAAATTTTCCGTCGACCTATTTCGAGGTATTTTTTACTAAACGTTCCCGTTTTTTTAGAGTTTTTAAATTCAATTTCTCTTCTTTTTCGGGGACTTGCAACCTCCCTTCTTCTACCCCCCTTTCTTCATTATAGGGGAGACCAAATTAAGCCGAACTGTGGGGGTTCGTGCTAACTCCAAGCTTAGAGCTTGTTGAGATCTCCAAACTTAGAGTTTGTAGAGAATTTATGATCGACCACTTACATCATTGTTTCAATCTAATCCAATATCTCTTGGAATTGAATTTCTTGGAAGCGACTACGCTCGGAAATTCCTAATTTCTTGGAAGCGATTCCGCTCAGAAATTTCATATGTTTTCGTGGTAGCCTATTTCGCTCCGAAACTAACCCTAATTTCTTGTTCTCTTTCAGGATGAGTAGACTGAACAAATTAGACTTTGCTCCATTGGGAACAACTGGCTCTGAATATCACAGGTGGGTTCGTGATATCCGCCAGCATCTCAAGGCTGTAGGAATCTTGGATATGATTCTCGAGCCTAACCAAGACATGATAACTGTTGAGCAAGCTCAAGCTTTGGAAGCAAATAGAGCAGCCTTAGAGGCAAATAAGGCGAAAGCCATCATCCTAATGACTCGTCATATGGATGATTCGCTTCAGTACGAGTATATGAATGAAGAAGACCCTAGAAGGCTGTGGGTCTCACTCGAAGAAAGATTTGGCAACGTCCGTGACTCCTTGCTTCCTGACCTAGAAGTGAGATGGCATAGCCTCCGCTTCTAT
The DNA here is from genome assembly GCF_002994745.2 of Rosa chinensis. Lineage (NCBI taxonomy): Eukaryota > Viridiplantae > Streptophyta > Magnoliopsida > Rosales > Rosaceae > Rosa > Rosa chinensis. The sequence goes on from NC_037092.1 coordinate 1,063,409, forward strand.
GATTTCAAGTCAGTTCTTGACTATAACTCGGAAGCACTTCGCATTAGATCCTTAATGGAATTCTGTGGTAAAGAGATCACAGATGCGATGTTGATTGAGAAGACTCTCTCTACCTTCCCCGTCTCTGCATTGATGGTTGCTAAGAACTATCGAATCGATGTAAATGCAAGACGGATCACAAGGCTTCATGAGCTCATTGGAACTATAAATGTCGCTGAAAAGCATGACAATATCCTTGTGAAGAACTATAATTCGAGATCTGTAGAAACAGAGCATATTCCGGAATCCAATTATAGTCGCACCTCTAAGAGAGGGCACCAAGAGCAAAACCCTAATCTTAGGTATACTTCTGGACATTCTGATCCATATAATCGCTCTACTTGGGAAGGTAACCGCCAAAATAGGTGAACACTGAACCGAAGAGGTAAACGTAGAAAGAGAGAGGGAGACAATGCCTCTGGCCATATTGGTGGCGCCACCAACACTAAAAGCCATCTAAATGACGCTTTCAAAGCGCCTCAATCAATGGAGTTCGAGCAAAGAGATGTATGTTCTCGATGTGGAGTGTCTGAGCATTGGGCACACATTTGTAGAGCTCGTGAAGAACTTGTCACCGCCTACAAAGCATATTGTGAAGCAAGAGAAGCTCACTATGTGGAACAAGAAGATCAAGAAGATGATCTAGAGTGAAGGGTTGAAGACTACAAATCTGGCTGGGATCAATACATCGCCAAATTCTGTTTAAGTCTTTATTTTCCAAGAGATGTAGGCGATTGCCATATTACTTTTATTGGATTAGATTTTCTTTGATCAAAGAAACAATGATGTACTCCGTTGGATTATGAATAAAATTTTGAGTTCTTTTCATTATGACTCAATTTTGATTCTGAGCATATGACTCTGTGACTACGATGGCTGGGCCATCAGTATTAATTCAAGGACATGGAATAGCCCAAGTTCCACTTGCCAAATGGCACCTTGATTACAGCTGTCACAGAAACTCTCTACGCTCTTAGGGCAAATCGTATCCTATGAATAGCCAATGAATTCCATGCGAAAATGCATGTAGAGAACGGAAATAAGTTCCCTTGCATTACCTTTAATGATTGCGAACAAAGACGCATCTTAGAGAAGTTTATGTGTCTCTCTAGTGGACTCTATGTCACTATTCGAGCTATTAATCCAATAAAGTTATAAGAGAAGATCTCTTGGATTTAGACACATATTGGCTTTTTCATGACAGGATAGGTCATCCTGGTCATGATATGATGATCCGTCTACAAAGACTTTATATGGACATCCTTTCTCTCGAGCGAAATGAAGCATGAATCAAAAGTTGATTCCTAGACTCAGTGTGACCGACGCTGTTGCCTAGGGCACCGCCTCCGTCCACCATCAGCCTAGGGCCGGTGTAGTCCCTATCCATGACGCTATGGATGGCGTCCATCATGGTGATGGCGCCCCAGGTGATGCTGCAATCACCAACTTGCTTCAAATAGCGTTTTAGACGCCCAGGCCTAACCAAAATACTCAATGGTTGCTTCTAAGGCCTCTCGCTCGTTTTATAAAGCCCGTTCCTTAGGGAACCTAGGACTGAGACCGTCCTATGCAAAGGATATGACATTACTCATTCTGTTCTTACAAAGAATCCGTAGGGATTTTGTGGATTGATTCAACCAACTTGCAGACGCTTAAATATTTCATGATGTTGGTTGACACGCAAACACGCTGGTCACGTGTGTCCATCTATAAATGCTACTTCTGCTACACTCCTAGCACATATCATATGACAACGGGCTCACTCCCCGAATCATCCTATTCAGTCAATTGGATTTGACTATGCTAGAGAGTTTATATCGAAAGACTTCCGATGGATATTGCAATGGGTTTGATGTTGGGCATCACATTCTCATGTACACACCCAATTGGTCTCGCGGACACGACTACGATGGTAGTCCGAACATTGGTAATGCGCACCAATCTTCTTACATCCGCTTGGGGTGATGCAATATCGCATGCAGCTATGCTAATTCGTCTACGACCTACCGCCACTCAATGTACCTCTGCGTTACAGCTAGTGACTGGGTACACCGCTTTTGTATTTACGCACATTTGAGTGAGCCATTTATGTGCCAATTGCGCCGCCACAGCACTCTATGATGGGTCCTTACAGACGAATGGGTAATTACGTTGGATTTGAAACTCCAACAATCGTCCGCCACTTAATGCCCTTGCAAGGCGATCTCTTTACCGCTAGATTTGCGGGTTGTCACTTTGATGAGACAGTCTTCCAGTCGTTCGGGGGAAATAAGAACACAGATGTTCAGCAGGAACGACAGGAATTGTCATGGTCTGTCCTCACTATGTCTCATCTCGATCCCTATTACAGTGACGAGATCACACAAATATGCTGCAAACATGCCTGCAAGGAAGGACGTCCCTACGAAAGGACGTAGCGCCACCCTACACGGAGGTAGGCATGGCGCCAACGCCAAAGAGAGTGGCACTCTGGCGTTACAGGCCATGGCCCCAGCTAGGATGCGTGGGAGGCCCGTGGGTTCGAAGGATACTTTGGCACATTCCAATCCTTGAATCATCGACACTCAAAATCTGCCTCATGAGTATCTTCCGGGTTATGGTTATCGTTGGGGGACGCCTCAACGTCAGAACCTATTCCTGAGAATATAGAGCTCTATGAAACTTACACTAGTGTACATGAGACGTGGGATAGAAACTCCATCATAATTGATGATGTAGTCGCGTATTTCGTTGCGCATGAGTTTGTTGAGTCCGATGATACCAAACCACGCTCCATTGATGAATGAATGCCAACGTAGAGAGTTTTGGCCTAAATGGAAAGATGCGATCCAGGTTAAGATGGATTCTCTAACGAAGAGGAAGGTTTTCGAGCTAGAGATGCCAACACCTCCTAACATAGAACTTGTTGACTAATGGGTCTTCGTTAGAAATCGTAGTGAGAAAAAGATATGGTAATCTCGCCTTATGGCACAAGGCTTCTCACAAAACGCCCTGCAATTGACTACAATGAGACATATTCTCTCGTAATGGATGTCATTGCACTCCACTACCTTGTCAGTTTGGTAGTTTCCGAATAACTGAACATGCAGCTTACAAATGTGGTCACTACATATCTCTATGGGGATCTAGATATGGAATATACATGAAGGTTCATGGTGAACTTCATTTACCCAAGTCAAGAGGCTCTAGACCACGGAGCGCGTTTACAATAAGATTGAAACGCTCACTAAAGTGACTACTTGATTGGGAAGGGATATGCCCACGCAGTTCTATAACAAGTTTCAGATTCTACCGCGGTTCATGTTGGACATGATCTTCATTAGAAGTCCTTAAAGAGTTAAGGGAAACCGCTGAACACTTGAAATCCGAGTTTGAGATGAAGGATTTTGGGAGAACACGATTATGTCTTGGTTTGGAACTTGAGCGTCGTGTCGATAGATGCTTAGGCATTTTGACAAGGTCAAGCCTTCAAGCACCCCCATGATCGTCCATAGTCTTGATCCTGAAAAGGATCCTCTTCGTTCGAAGGATGATGACGAAGATGCGCTAGGGGCAGAAATGCCCTAGTTAAGTACAATAGGCGCATTATTGTACCTAGCTCAATGCACAAGACCGGACACCTCATTTACCATGAACTTGTTAGCTAAGATATAGCTCTGCGCAAAAGCGACGCCATTGGATTGGTGTAAAAGATATCTTTCGATATTTGAGATGTACGATTGATATGGGCTTGTTCTATCCCTACAAAGAGATGATGGATTCAGACCCATCACACACCTGGAATGCCGCCAACAATGGCCTACGTCCACTATCCCCATCCCAAAATGACATGTGTTTTGGAAGGTTTTGCTGATGTTGGGTATCTCTCTGACCCACACAATGGTCATTCCCAATTCGGTTAAGTGTTCACCATGGGAAAAGACCGTGACATCTTGGAGGTCTACAGAATAGACCCTAGTCGCTATATCTTCGAACAATGCAGAGATTATTGCTTTTCATGAAGTGGTTCGTGAATGTATATGGATTGGATCCATAATTACGCATGTTCGAAGCAATTGTGGTTTGAAGTCTACCACAGATGAGCCTATGAGCATTTAGGATAATGCTGCTTGTTTTGAACAAATGAGGCAAGGCTACATCAAAAGCGACAACACCAAGCATAATCAGCAACAACAGGCTCTCCTCGAGATCAAAGTGAATTAGGTTCGATCTGAGGACAGTGAGGCAGACTTGTTTACTAAGTCATTGCCTAAATCCACGTTCGAGAAACATGTGGCAAGAATTGGCTTGCAGAAATTATCTGAACTCCCATGATCGTAGTCATCAGGTGGAGGCGCAGACATCAGGGGAAGATGTCTACATGTTCGTCTCGAATCGTGAAGGGTGTGTTGTGCTCTTTTTCCCCTTCGACCGAGGTTATTTTTGTCCCACTGGGTTTTTGTTACTCGGCAAGGTTTTTAACAAGGCAACGAGAGAAGCACCGCGTTTGGGCAACACAAGGGGGAGTGTTCAAGGAAAACCTAATTTGTGTTTAGCCCAAACTCTAGGTTTCTTGACCTAGGGGTAATAGGATTAATTAGAAGGATCTAGAATCCTAATCAATGTAGAATTACTTTCCTTGTATGATTGAGATTCTATGCATTGTAATCCTCTATATATAGAGGCCCCTATTATCAATGAGAACACACAGCAAATTTCTCTCAATTCTCGTTTCCCTAAAACAAAAGAAGGATTTTCAATTATGGTTAAGGAAACAATTACAAGTGAAGTATTTTAAAGTTACCATCTCCCAAAATCGTAATCCTTCGGGAATGGTAATTATCATTTGTTCCCTTAAAATAGAAATGTTAAAAAAATGAAGGTGAATGTGTCAAGTATGGTCACCATATCCCAAATGATTTAAATGCTATATCATTTGGATTATTTGGGAATGGTGCGTGGTTGCTATTTAATTGCTTAAAGTTAGAAAGCTAAATAGAGTGAGGTCAAACCGGTTGCCCGAAACTTTAGTATGGAAAGAAGTGTGATCACCATATCCCAAATGAGCTCACTACTTTAAGTGAATTGTTCGGGAATGGTTATCATTAAATATTGGTTCAGGCTAAATTGGTGACACATAAAGAAATTGAACATGTGAATTTATGACTTGAGTTTATTTCTTATTGGAAATAGTTTTTGTTAAAGGATTCGAGCGTGTGCACATGGAATTGGACGAAGTATCGAAAGTTGGAAATAAAGCTAAGTTTGGGCAAGCACTCCATATCCAGGTAGGGTGAGCCGTCCCTATCTTGTTAGTGATTTTCTTGTGTGTGTATATGCTTATACATATATTAAGCTGCCTGCAAGTACGTTTTTGGTTGTTCATTAGTTGATGCCTCGTGATATCCGTGTTTCCATAACTGATTATTGCTTATTGCGAAAACTGAGGCTAGACTTGCATGTTGAGATACTGTACCCATTGTATGTTTGTACTTGTGACCTGAAAGTGAATGGGACCTAGACGCGTAGATTCCTAGGGATCCCACGGTGTCGATAACCGTGAACCTCCAAAGGGGGCCGTGCTCCTATGTTTGTCGAGGAAGAGTGAGTACAGACAGTGAACCAGTCATAGGAGACTCAGGGCTAGGAAATGGACACTTTCGCTACTTGTAGTTACAAGGACTACAGAGTAGTTGGCCGGTTCTCGAAGGATGACGAACTAGGTTGGTCACCGATTTGTTTGAGTTTAGCCGACAGGTAAGTATCTCGGAGCTCCAAGTTGTGTGAAGCATGTTGCATATATTTCATAAAAGTGAATAAATGTTTGTGGTTGCCTCTCTTTAAAGTATTTTCGATAAACGTGCACAATATTATGTAGTAAATATTTTCAATTATTATTATTATCTTTCAAACCTAGCATGGTTGGGTCGGCTCCTATTGGGCATGCGAGTACGAAAGCTCACCCCTACAATAGTGTGTAGGTTTCGAGCATATGGTCGGGGAGCGTACAGAGGAGGCACATGGCCTGGCTTGGCGCATTTCTCTTTGACTTTATTAAAAGAGGGTTTTGGTCCCTTATTGAATTTTGAAGTAACTTATTTATTTACTTTTTATTTATTTGTTTTCTACTCACTTATTTACAAAATTTCGGGAGACCCGCAACCCTGGGGTGCGTCTCTCATACTTGTATTTACCTAGTGATTTGTTATCTTCCAAATTGGGCCCCTATTGTAAGTCCAAATCCTTTAGCCCACTTTAAATTCCGTTTTGAAAATATGATGTTCGGTTGCTAGAATGATTTGCTCAAGAAAGTGTTTTGTAAACCAATAGTTTGAACCCAAAAGGCCTTGCGATTTCAGGTTGATGAGTTATCGGGATGTCATTCGTGACATGTCGGTTTCTCATTGGCTCGGGGTCACGGCGCTGTGGGACCCCTCTCTCGGGTCACCACATAAAAGATTTCAGAAAGAGGAGAAGAATCAAGAGCAGAGACAGAGACATTTTCTTACTTTGTTGGATGCAATTCGAGCTCCAGTACCGCACCTTGAGAAGCACAGAGGTCACCAAAATGCCTCGAGAAGCACAAAGGTCACGTCACCATAGTGACCTGTACTTACGACATCATTGAAAACATAAGGCACATTCAATGCATACAACGCATGGGGGACTATTGGTTACCAAGGTAACAATTTCCAATAAAAACTCTCCATATTCCCTAAACAAAAATGAAATCAAATATCCGGTCAAAAAGACCATCGTCCTAACAAAATTCAAAGTATTTACACGTCAGCAACGCTATCACCAAACAAAAACAAACAGCTAAACCAAAGAAAAACCAAGTCTCACCCTCGGCGCTACAATCTCACTCGCCAGCTGCATCTCGACCCCCAACATTGTCGTCTCCCTGAGCATTCCAAGCATCCACATCTCAATTACCTCCCGCATCACTCACAAGAGCATCATCGCCATCTCCAGCCTCTCGATTCAAACTTTGACCCACACTTTGCTCTAGGGCACTCTGTGGCTCCTGGATCACGATCCCCCATCTCGCCCCCTGGGCCCAGCATCGGCCTGTGCTCTGGCCACTTTCTTCGCTTGCATATCGCAATACATTTTCTTCTTGTGTAACCAACCACCAGCATACACATCTCGGACCCAGTGGGCAGCACCCTCCTAGAACGCTTGATCAAGCTTTGCATGGAAATTTGGCAATAAAAGATAATTATCAACAGTGCGATGGGCACCATCCTTCCTCGCTCGCCTAACTTGATCAACATGCAACCTTGCTTCTCGGCGCAAGTGAATGAAATCCTCAGCAAAAATGTTGGCCCGAGATCGGTCATCAGCCACCTCCTTCATAGTCGCTCCAACTCGACATCCTTTTCCACTGCTTGCTACTTAACGACCCTTAAGCGGTCCACCTCCCCTTGAAATTGTCCAAGTTTCCCCTTCAATTCAGTCACACGATCATGATAGGGAGCCAAACTCTGCAACCTCACGAATCTCCAACTAAGCATCCCGCTCCGTAAGTTGCCTCTCAAACACCACCAAACACCCTTCAAGAGCCTGGAACTGCTCCTTAACAACATCCACAGCTCGCAACCCTTCCTCAGCCTATTGCAACCTACCAGTAAGTTCCAAGTTCCTATCCTTAACCGGACCAAGGGCTTCCTCGGCCTCTCGTCGCCGAGTCTGCTCTATCACCAAGGACTACTCTAATTCTAACCTCCGAGCAATCCCCGAGACTACATCTATCACCGTCCCGGGAATCTTGAAGCTCTTGGGCCCTTCCCCTCTCAACCTCCAACTCAGCTATAAGCCAAGCCATCTCCTATCAAAATGCTCCACCAACTTGGCTGAGACACGATAGTTCATCTTCACAGCCTGCATATAATACAAAATAAGCAAAAAAGAGCCATGACAACGCTAACAAATATTGGGAATAATGACTTACCCTCATCATCCTTTCCTGGGCATCTCGATATCCTACGCGAGGATCATCAATGTTGACCCGATCATGATCACGATGGCAATTACGTAGGTCCGCCACCATGTGCAAGATGGCATCATCATGGATCCCAATCTCGCCAAGAGTGCAAACAAGGCCCCCTGCCACCTCATCAATAGAGTGCCGAGATCCCTCACTAGTAGATCGTGACCTAGCTCTCTCTTCAACTTGGGACCTCTTACCCCCACGAGGATCGACAGATAACCTTATCGAGGGACTCCCAAGACGAAGCTGAGAAGCAGTCCTCTTCCTCTGATTACCAACACCCTCAGTAAGAGCACAAGTCCCAGCAACTCGGGACACATCCTCCTAGCTCAGCTGAGTCCTAATCCCCATCTCGGCCTCCAGAGCGGGACAACACCTTCACTACCAGGTTCACCCACACCCAACTGAGAACCCTTAGCACCAACGATCACAGCTGTGATGACCTGGAATTTTGTTATTTAATTCTTGAAATTAATAATGGACCAGTTGTGTGAATTGTAGGTGTTGTGCTTTATTCATATGTTATTCGTGATTTGAAATTATTTTCGGACGAATAATTATTTGGAAACGCGTCTTTTTAGAGAGCTCAAAGGTTGAGTTTCTCTAAAAACTTCCTTCACGAAAGTCGTAGAGCACGTTGATACGAGTTCGTAGACATGCGGCATGCTTAAATAGGAGTTCGTATGAGAAAGTTATGATCAACGGAAGTTTCTACTTTTTTTTAAAATTACTATAAATAGAATTTCTGTTTTGGGATTAATCCTAATTTACCTTTTTGGAAAGTTTTCTTTTTCGGAAAGCCTAAACGCTTCGTTCTCTCTCTTCAAATGTTCGACCTGACCCAGCTGGCGTTCTTTTTCCCGGCGACCTCTGACGGTGAAACCTACCCAGATCTCTTCCTGTCCTCGTTCTGGTCCTCCCTATAGCGGTCTCTAGTGTCGATTCTCACCCACGGCGGCGCAACGAAGCGGCGAAGGTGAGAGACTTTTGACCCGATCGGTTCTCCGATCTCCGGCGACAGCAGGGCTTGAAACCATTCTTGTTTTGCTCGTGGAAGCTTCCTCCTTCGATCCTTGGTGGTGGTTTTGATCGATTCTTAGTGTAGAGCTGCAACTCAAGGTGAACAGTGATTTTTGGCTTGAGGCAACGATCTAGGCCGAGTTGGCTCAAGTCTTAAGTATTAAAGTTGATCCTTGTTGTGTAAACTCCATTTTAAACGGTTGGATCATGCTATTCAATTTGCTTTTAGATCAAGCAATTAGGGAACTTATACCATGCTTATACCTTGAAAAATATATCATAACTGACTTGACAAAACATGACATCAATTTTCTTGACAAAAAAAAATATCAATACGTACGAGATATATTGAATGCCACTTAACATCACATTAAACATGTGAATGATTCAAACAAAGAGATTCACACTCCAAGTACTTGGAAAATTTGCTATTGTAAATTGTCATGCTCAACTTAACCATACTGATAATTTCAACATCCATGCCAACTTTAATGTTTTTGCAGTTAATTTGCTATGTCTCACAGGTAATGGAAAAATAACAGATAGCTTAGCAAACAATATAAATATAGTGATCACATCAAACAAGATTTACTGTAGTAAGCCCCTTTAGACAATGTCAAGCAACACCCTGTGTGGCAAGAAGACATGACACTCTGAAGTTTCTTATTCACAAAACCAAAATAGATAAAAATGCTATTTTGCTAAGATCAGTCAACACCTATATATATATATATATATATATATATATATATATAGGATTTTTCTTAGGTAAGGATGTCCTTAGTTTTTCTTATGGAACAGATTTACTGTTTTCACCCACTTTCCGATCACATTTTCACATCTTAACCGTTCAGTTTTTAGGTCCTAATGTATGGATCACCTCTGCAAAATTTCAGCCAATTTAGTGATCGTTAAGGCGTCCAAAACTGCAATTTACACGAACGAACCGAATCTGTCGAACCGGAACCATTCGTTTACATTGTTGTAATTTGCAGTTTTGGATGCCTTAATGATCACCAATTTGGCTGAAATTTTGCAGAGGTGATCTATATATTAGGACCTAAAAACTGAACGGTTAAGATGTGAAAATTTAATCGGAAAGTGGGTGAAAACAGTAAATCCGTACCTAAGAAAAACTAAGGACGTCCTTAGTGTAGCCGGACTGTATATATATATATATATATATATATATATATATATATATATATATATATAGACACACACACCCATCATGGTTTAGCTAGATGTGACTAATTTGATTAGGGAGTGAAAAGCTGAACTATATGGCTATGTTTGTTACATGGGACTGGACTGGATTGGAGTAACTTATATAAGAAAATAAGACTCATCCCACGTTTGGCACACATGAGGACTCAATTAAATGAGATTAGAGAGTCCCCGCATCAGCTCCCGACCTTCTTACATAGAACCCCCAAAACTCATCGGACTGTGGAAGCACGGGCTTCAACAACGCATTAGTCTCTCCTTCCCTTTTGCGCGCTTCAACCTCGTCTCTCCTTCTCTTTCGTGCTTCAGCCTCGTCTCTCCACTCTCGATCGCGCATCATCCTCCTTGAACTTCTATGTTCAATTTCTTTTCTATGTCATGCTCCTTTTGCTTTGATTCTGATTCCCTCTTCCCTTCAACCCTGTCTAGCTTCTTCTTCTCATGTATCTACTGTGATTTGTTAAATTAAAGACTATGGATTGATTTTCTATTAACAATTGTTTATGGGTTGTAACAATTGGTGTCTGGGTAGCTTGATTTGCTAAGAATTGATCAATTTCAAGATTGGGTTTTTTTTTTCTTTTAACAATGTCTGTGTTTTTATCTTCTTCTTTGGTTGGTTGTTTTCATTGATTTTGAATGTTGATCAATTCTGGGTTTTTTCTTTCTTTTAACAACGTCTGTGTTTTTATCTTCTTATTTGGCTGTTTGTTTTCATTGATTTTGGATGTTGATCAATTTTGGGTCAAGTAACTGTAACTAGTCATGTAACTGGTCACGTAACTGAACATGTCACTGACCAAGTAACTGACCATGTCACTGGTCAAGTAACTGACCATGTCACTGACCAAGTAACTGACCATGTCACTGACCAAGTAACTGACCATGTCACTGACCAAGTATCTGTAACTGGTCAAGTAACTGACCATGTCACTGACCAAGTAACTGACCATGTCACTGACCAAGTAACTGACTGACCATGTCACTGACCAAGTAACTGACCATGTCACTGACCAAGTATCTGTAACTGGTCAAGTAACTGACCATGTCACTGACCAAGTAACTGACCATGTCACTGACCAAGTAACTGACCATGTCACTGACCAAGTAACTGTAACTGGTCACGTAAGGGATACAATTTCTGGATTTGTCTTCAGCTTTCTCATTCCAATTTTCCTTTCTTCTCACAAACTCATAAAATTGTTCATGTCTCTACAAATTACCAACTTTTAGTCCAATACACAAACAAACATGAGATAGGACTATTTTGACTATTCTGCTCTTTAGTCCTAAGCAGTACCAAACATGGGTCATGTATTAACATAGCATATCCCAGGTTAGAAGAGTCCTAGACTATTATAGGAAATAAGGTGGGGGATAATAGTCCCACGTAACAAACACCACCTATATGTGCTATTGGGTCTTGTCGCTTTTCAAGATAGAAGCAGAGATAAGAAGCCGCCATACTCTTTTCATGGCCATGACTGGGTACTTGAGACTCTTTTTGAAGGCCAACAACAACGGGAATTGCAACAGTGCAAACATGGTGACGGGAAGAAACGCAACGCAGTACACAAAACTTTTGGTCACTCTCTTCTTCATCGGAATTGTCAGCATCAGTGTGGACGCAAAGGCCAGCATGGTCACCGCCACCGAGATGAAGAGGAAGGTGAAGCCGAGGATCAGCTTCCGAGGGAGAGAGTGGCGGAAGTCGTCCATCTCGAACGGTGATGTCAGGATCGAGAGGAACATGACGAGTGATGTCAGCGAGCTGGCTAGGGAGAGAGCGTCGGTAATGATGAAGACTAAGAAGAAAGGGCTGTGAAGAAGGCGTGGAGTGCCGCTGTTCTCGTCGTTGCCTCCGGGGAGGGTGAAGGCGGCTGCGAAGGCGACGGTGGCCATTAGTCCGGCCACCGTCGAGCACGACTCGGAGGTCCGCTTCAGCCATTCTTGTGCGCTCTGGAGAAGCGGATCATGTGTGCGACGAAAGTACTCTATGGGGGTCTCCTTTTTCTTTTCTTCCTTGTGAGAATCGGGTGTTATTATCTTATCCACTTCAATGTTCTGCAAGTTAATTAATTGATTAGTAAGGAAAGAGAGGAAAATTCAGGGTGACTAATCAGGGATGAAAGTACCTCAGACAAGTCCTTGAGAATCTCTACATATCTTTTATGAAAGGACTGTAGGGTGGTGTCTTTGCCTGCCTCACAAGCACTGAATTTTTCATAATGTAGTGGGATTAACCCCTCCACCTTCTGCAAGTTAAGTGTATCAATTAGTTAGTTCAAGATTTCCTATGAAATAGAGGATTAGGTGAGAATTGATTCCTTCGCTGTCAGTCACCTAAGTACGTACCTCGAACCACTCTAGCTCTTCTTGCAATTGGAGTGCAGGACCAGGCTGGGTACCTCCATTGTAATGCTCTATGTTGCCAACTTGGTGCAATACTGTGAAGTCATTAATATCGAGTTGTCGTTGCAACCTCGACTTAGGTGTCTCCTTCTTCATTACAAGATCAAAGATGTCCCGCTGACGGTGCATAATGGACAGGTGCAGTATGTTTTGTCCCTTGGTATTTCTATACTCGTATGCCGCAGGGTGGACTCTAAGAGTCTCCTTCACAATTTCTAATATTCCATGCTCTGTTGCAATGTGCAATGGGATAGCTGGTGGATTACTCTTTTCCAGGAATGGAGCGGAGGGGTCTTCAGTGCTAGTGATACTGAAACCACCTGAGTCTTCGGAATCTGGGAATGGGAGTCCCACAGCAGTCTGCATCATACTTTCATTTAATGCTAGTCGTGTGATGTCCCATGAAAAGTCTGCTGCAATTAGAAGCGTGGCTAGTTCTAAAGCCAATCCATGCCTCTTCTTTTCGTCGTAGATGCTCCTCATCGCACTCCATGCTGCACTTACGAGTGAATTTATACATGCAATAGTTGAGTGTATATATAAAAGAGTAATATTTCTGATAGAGAATCAGGGAAAGGGTGTTGTACCTCGAAGAACAATCCAAACCGATCTATTAACTGCCAAAAGAAAATTTGTATGCATATCAGTTCACCGATCGATCAAACGAATTATGATCACTTATATGTTGAGAATATATGTCATCCCACATGGGAAAAATGAGATTTTGCCTATGAGTTTATAAGGATTTGGATCACTCTATTCATTGCCAATTGGTTTTAGATGTGAACCTCAGATTACTTTATCATGGTATCAGAGAGGGTTACCCACGTGTACGTGCATGCCTAACGGCCACACGGGCTCCACGTCACCCAAAGTTGTCCATGTGTATGGCTTGAAAATTCGCCACACGTGCGGGGGCGTGTTGAGAATATATGTCATTGTCATTCCACATGGGAAAAATTGGACTTTGCCTATGGGTTTATAAGGATTTTGGCCACTCCATCCATTGCTAATTGGTTTTGCATGCGTATCAGCTCATCGATCGATAAAACGAATTATGATCACATAGGGTCATCGATCTATCAATTTGGTGAAATTATTAATGTACATGCGTACCTGAAGAGAAGACTCGCCTTAGAAACAGAGTAGCTGATGATCTTTCGGAACTTTGAACATGACTATCATCATTGGAATTTTGTTCATGAGCATCTTCATATGGAGCACCTACATTATGCATAAATTATACATAAATAAACATATATATATATATACATATATATATATGTATGTATGTATTTTTTTTTTCTGTAAAGAAAGATTAATTAGGGATGATGATACATACAGTTGTGAATGAACCTCTTGATCAATCCACATTTCATTCCACTCTCGAATGCTGAAGAATTGGATGAGAGGAGCTGAAGAGGCGTCTTCAAATTTTTGTCTTTTAGTCGAACAATCTTCGCATACTCCGGCTTTCTAGCTATCAAAAGTGCAAGCTCTGTATATTCAAGTTATGGCGAAGATCAAAAAATAAAACAAAAAACTTTGTTCATAGTATTATTGCTTGAAACGTAACCAAGTAGCTAGAAAATTACCAAAGAACTCGGCATGTATTGCAGCATGAAGAATGGTACTGCGTATGTGTTCAGGGCCGTAGGAGTGCTCGTCAAGTTCTTCAACAGACTTGTAGGAAGGAGATAGGGAGCAGAAATGAGGACGAAGATCACAATGATTGTTTTTTAGTTTTTCAGCCAGCAAAATGAAAATTTTTTTCTGGCCAAAGTGAGCTGCTGTATAGAGAGGCATTTCCCCTTTCTTGTTTGGAATGGACAGCAATGCCGGTGCCTTTTCCAACAACTTCTCCACAACACGTACAAAATCAGCTGCTGCAGCCTCATGAAGAGCTGTGTTTCCAAACGCATTGCGTTTTTTAATTAGCTCGTCATTATGCCTGCTTATTTCGATGATTCCTATTGCGATGCTTTCTTGCCCCATGTAAATCGCCACATGGAGGATTGTGTCGTCGTGCACTGTTGGAATTAGCTTTAATCTTGCATCAAGAGTAGTAGCTTTTGCATAAGCTTTCACCACTTCTAATACATCACCGTCTCTGAGGCTTTGAAAGAGGGGTTTGGATTGTTCGGAAATAAGTATTTCTTCCATTGTGTAGAGTTAGGGATTTCGAAATAGAGACAGATAGCTGGTGCTTATGTACGTACCAACTTGTTGGGGATGAGGTGTGTTTATATGCAAGTAGAGTTTGCAGCTTGCATGCATGATTCACGTACCATGTATTTCTTCTATTTTTCCTCTTTTCCAATTCATTTGCTTTTTAAACCTAAGCAAGGAATAAAGTATGATTAAAGTCTTGACGAATAACCACTTTGTCTTTTGCTTTTTTTTTTCTTTTTTCTTTTGTTAAAGAGCAAGGGATAAGAGAGGCAGAGAAGCCTCCCCAGTCCCTGCCACTCAATTTTATCAATCAAGGAAGAAAATAACAGGAGGGTCGGGGGACCCGACCAACTCTTCCAAGACAACGAACAAAAGTACAAATTATTGAAAACGACATTGTAAAATACCTAAAATGACATTGTTATAAGGGAAAATTTTACAAACAGTACACCAAGTAAAGACCACTAATAATTCTTATACACAAAGTTTCAAATTACCAAACATTTTGGTACATGAAATTTGAAACTCGACCCACTATCAGTACACGACATCAATTTTTGACACCAAAATATCCGTTATGCCCTCAGTTCTTTTTTTTTTTAATAATTTTTTTTTCTGTTATTTTTTTTTCCTTCGTTTTTATCTCTTTCTTCTTCCTTCTTCCGCGCTCACTCCCTCACTCGATCTTTCGCTGTCGGAGACGACTATGTTCCCGGCAAGGCCTTCGGCTCTGGGACCTCAATCTGGCTGAGCGGGGCTCACAAGCTTCAGTTCAACAACTGTGAGAGAGCCAAAGAGGCCCAAATCCACTGGATCGAGACCTTGATCTGCATCCCAACTTCCGACGGTGTTCTTGAAATGGGTTCCTCTGGTTTGATCAGAGAGAACTGGGGGTTGATCAAGCAAGCCAAGTCGTTGTTCAGGTCGGATCAGCCAGACCCGGAAACAAGACCGCTCGAGTTCATCAACTGGAACTTCTCCATTTTTGACATCGGCATCATTGCCGGTGTGCAGGAAGAGGATCACAGCTTGTACAATGACGACAAGAAACATGTTTTTGGTTCTAGCAAGAAGAAGAACGGAGCTCCGAACCCAAACTCGGACTTCGCGGATTCCGACTGCCAGATGAAAAGAGCGCCGAAGAAACGGGGCCTGAAACCCGTGCTGGGCCGAGACACGCCGCTCGACCACGTGGAGGCGGAGCGGCAACAGCAGGAGAAGCTCACCTCACAAGGGCGGCGTTGGAAGCGAGGGAGTGAGCGTGGAGGTGAGGAAGGTGGCGTTGGAAGCGAGGGAGTGAGCCCAGAAGAAGGAAGAAGAAAGAGATAAAAACGATGGAAAAAAAATAACAGAAAAAAATTATTAAAAAAAAAAAGAATTGAGGGCATAATGGACATTTTGGTGTCAAAAATTGACGTCGTGTACTGATAGTGGGTCAAGTTTCAGATTTCATGTACTGAAATGTTTGGTTTGAAACTTTGTGTATAAGAATTATTAGTGGCTTTTACTTGGTGTACTGTTTGCGAAATTTTCCCTATTGTTTAATGCAAACTTTACAGAAGAAGGCTTGTAATTCAAGTCTTCATAATATAGGCAGTAACAGTTTTCTGTCATACTACAACAAATAATGAAATGAAATTCAAATACAATTAAACTGGGATTACAATTATACTCAAACTACACTGAAATCAAACCAAAGCCCAATTTATTTCCCAAAAATAAGCAGAATTCCAAAGCAGTAGAAATCAAAGATTTAAGAAATCAAACGCAGACCCCAAAAACAAAATGCATACAAATATAGAACTTATGTAGGAAAAATATTAAAGCTTCTGAGGGTCTATACTAAAAACTTTCAATGCTAATCTGTGCCGAAAACTGCGATATGATTTTTCATCCTATAAACTGTGCACCCTAAACCGAAGGCATGTCAGCAGATATATTTATCAGGGTGAGAAAAGATGTAAGAAATAGAAGGCTGTCAGATTTTAAATGATCATGTTTTCTTTAACAACTATGAGTACTCAAAATCGGCCTAGCAGTCCTTGTTACTCCAACGGAGATGACAACAACCAAATGATGTTCTGTAAGACTTAAAATAACTGTGCAAATGTAAAAGGGAAAATTTCGCAAACAGTACATCAAGTAAAGGCCACTAATAATTCTTATACACAAAGTTTCAAACCAAACATTTCGATACACGAAATCTGAAACTCGACCCACTATCAGTACACGACATCAATTTTTGACACCAAAATGTCTGTTATGCCCTCAGTTCTTTTTTTTTTAATAATTTTTTTTTTCCTTCGTTTTTATCTCTTTCTTCTTCCTTCTTCCGGGCTCACTCCCTCACTCGATCTCTCGCCGTCGGGGACGGCACTGTTCCCGGCAAGGCCTTCGGCTTTGGGACCTCAATCTGGCTGAGCGGGGCCCACGAGCTTCAGTTCAACAACTGTGAGAGAGCCAAAGAGGCCAAATCCACCGGACCGAGACCTTGATCTGCATCCCAACTTCCGACGTTGTTCTTGAAATGGGTTCCTCCGGTTTGATCAGAGAGAACTGGAGGTTGATCCAACAAGCCAAGTCGTTGTTCAAGACCGCTCGAGTTCATCAACCGGAACTTCTCCATTTTTGACATCGGCATCATTGTCGGCATGCAGGAAGAGGATCACAGCTCGTACAATGACGACAAGAAACATGTTTTTGGTTCTAGCAAGAAGAAGAATAGAGCTCCGAACCCAAACCCAGACTTCGCAGATTCCGACTGCCAGATGAAAAGAGCGCCGAAGAAACAGGGCAGGAAACCCGGGCTGGGCTGAGACACGCCTCTCAACCACTTGGAGGCGGAGCGGCAGCGGCGGGAGAAGCTCACCTCGCAAGGGCGGCGTTGGAAGCGAGGGAGTGAGCGTGGAGGTGAGGAAGGCGGCGTGGTTGGAAGCGAGGGAGTGAGTCCAGAAGAAGGAAGAAGAAAGAGATAAAAACGAAGGAAAAAAAAATTATTAAAAAAAAAAAGAATTGAGGGCATAATGGACATTTTGGTATCAAAAATTGACGTCGTGTACTGATAGTGGGTCGAGTTTCAGATCTCGTGTACCGAAATGTTTGGTTTGAAACTTTATGTATAAGAATTATTAGTGGCCTTTACTTGGTGTACTATTTGCGAAATTTTCCCTTGTTACAATGAGATAAACAAACAATATGAGTCACTAACACCACATCAAAGCAGAAGATGCACCGAAATTTGACAGCGGATTAGCTACCTTATGGATTATTATCTTGGGTTAATTACATATAAGTGCATCTTTGAATGTTTTTTTAGCCATAAGGCCACAAACTAGTTTTTTTCCCTCATAAGGCCACTAGATTAAAAAATGTGTTATATTTTAGATATAAAAACTAACATATTTACATAAATACCACTAGAGTAAAAAGTCAACAATTATTCTCTCTCTTCTCTCCGTCGAGGTTTCCGGTCAACTCCGGTGGGTCTCCGGCCGACCTCCCGCCAACTTCCGGCGGGTCTCCGGCGACCACAAAAGCTATTATCACTAACACCAAAAGCTACTCTGATGAGATTTCCGACAACCTCTGACGAGGTCACAAAAGCTACTATCACTGGCAACAAAAACTACTCTGATGAGATTTTCGACAACCTCCGGCAAGGTCACAAAAGCTACTGTCACCAGCAACAAAAACTACTGTCACCAACAAAAGCTACGTTCCCCAAAACCAAAAGCTACTATCCCAACCAACAAAAGTTGTTGTCACCAATATCAAAATCTACTCTCACTAGCAACAAACGCTACTATCACAAATACCAGAAAGCTACTCTTATTAGTAACAAAAGATACTCTCACTATCACCAAAAGTTACTTTCATCAATGCCAAAAGCAATAACCAAGTAGAAAAAAAACTACTACCTAGCAGAACAAAAGCTACTCCCACAATTTGAAAAAGCTATTCTCAGAAACTAACAAAGCTATGGAAATGTAAATGATACAACCAAAATAAAAATGCTACTACAATCGAGAAAAGAAATCATATTCAATGATACAAAAAATATCCACGGTTTAACAATGATATAACTATGTAAGAAGCTACTTCCATAGTTGTAAAAAACTACTAATATATGTTAGCCAAATAGCCACCCTCAAGTATAAGGGGTACAAGTAATAGTATAGGGATTTAAGAAAGATTGTCGAACCCACGAGGATTGGATTCCTTTCACTAGCTAGGGTGTTCACCTAAGGAGAGCTAGAATATGCAAATGTATAATCACAAACCTAAATTCACAAGGAAATCTAGGCTCATGGTGAGTATGTGCATTGTGGTGATAGTGAAATTGTTTGTTGGGTAGAGTAGTGAACCAAATTAAATTAATTGCTCAAATGTAAACTAAATTACTCTAAACTAAACTAGTAATATAATGGATGAAGTTAGGGGTTGGATTGTCTACCACTAACCTCCCTTGCAAGTATTGAAGTTCAAATACAAGTGATGCTATTCTAATTTCCCAATTACCCTCTTTGCATCCGGATAAGACTACAAAGGCTTAAACTCCTTTTATTTTATCAATTTCCACCGGATAAGTGCGAAACTAACTATCCAAGAACAAGTTATATTACCGGATAAGTATCAATTCCTTGCTCCTAGATGCATAAAGATTTGAGTTTAGATAATCAAGCAAGCAAACCAATCCTAGATCTAGGTGATTTTAACTCACTACCCTCACATGCACATAGAGGATGCTATCATGCTATTAATGTGATGCCCCGGAAATTCATAATTATTTTCCGAGGATTTTCCGGAATTAATTTTATAACTATTGGACGGTTTCGTGGCTCGTGGATGGAGCGGAAGTGTTTCGGGCGAATAATTAATTGAAGAATATGGTTTTAGGGGGGTTGCCAAAGGTTGACTTTTTATTCGTTGGGATTCTCCGAAAACTTCCTTCACGAAAGTTGTAGAGCGCGTCGATACGAGTTCGTGGACATGTGGAACGCGAGAATCGGAGTTCGTATGAGGAAGTTATGGCTATTGGAAAAAGTTTCCATTTTAGTATATAAAGGAAAAATCAGTTTTTTTTTCATTATTCCTCATTTCCGTTTCCGGAAGCTTTTTTTTTTTCTCTCTCTCTTCTCTCTCGTCCGCTCCCTCAGTATCGAAGAAAACCGCCTGACCCGACCCGAACCCGGCCGATCCGACCCGACTTTTCCGGCCAACTGCGGCGGTCTCCGGCCTTGAAACTTGGCCAGCAGGGTCGTCTCCTCCGTCTGGTCGTCCCTCTGGTGTTCTCTTACGGCGATTCTCCGTCTCGGTGGCAGTTCAAGGCGGTGCAGACTGGAGAAATCAGACCCGACCGGAAAACACAGTTCCGACGTCGGCACGGCTTCGATTTTCTTGGGTTGAGTTCAGAACAAGCTCCCTGGTCGATCCATGGTGGTTGTTTGGATCGATTCACGTGAAAATTCGATCAACTCAGTAGGGATTACTGTTCACGGCTTGTGAGGTAGTTTTCGATCCCTTAAGCTTGTTTTCTGACTTCGAGCTAGTTATGAGAATTCACAAGCATGCTTAGATGAAGAACTTTGATGTTGGGAGTTTTGTGAAATAATGTGTTTTGGCCGGTGGCGGTGCACCACCGTCTGTGGTGGCGTTCCGGCGGTGTTCCGGCCACTTAAGGAACTGTTTTTGGTATTATATATGTTCTACTCGTTGATACGAGCGTTTCGATATATAATATGCAAATTTTGGAGTTCGTATGGAATTGTTATGATTTTTGCAATTTCATACCGATCGATTATTCTATCCGTGAGGATTTGAGCGTCCGATCGACTTGTGGTTTGGTCACATCGATCGTGGACGTATTCCAGAGACTTCGGGAGGTCTCGGATGTGGTTTTGCCTCGATTGGCGCCACTTTGGGGGATTTTAGTTCAAAACAGAGGTTTCGGACTTAAAATTGGTTATGAATCGTTACTGATTTGAGATCATTGGTGAATAGGTGCTTCTAGAAGGTGAATTGGACGAGTTGTTGGTGATAGTGTACTAGTTCGGTTCTGTATAGAAGACGCAGCGGGATTCTGAGGTGAGTAATCTCACGAAGTTCATTTCACGAACGGGAATACCCTTATTATTTTGAGAGTTATTTAGTTAACTGCAAACTATAGATGGTATTAGTGGCACTTTTGAGTAGATGATTACGTGTGTATATATGTATATTATGGGATGTATATATATACATACGTATTCATGTATTAGTAGATATATGTTTACGTGAAATATATATGTTTTGGGTGGTTTGTGGATTTATGAAAACAATATGCATGAAATGATGCTTTTTATTGTTTTGGGGTGTGGCTTTTGGAAAACAAATGATTTGTGGAAATGATTGATTTCGATTTGTTTTGAAAAGCGTTGAGATTTGAGAAAAGTGTTGAGATTTGAGAAAAGTGTTGAGATTTGGGTATGAAAACAATGGGCATGAATTGATGCTTTTTATTGTTTTGTGTTATGGCTTTTTCGGAAAATAATGATTATGGAAATGTTGATTTCGATTGTTTTCAAAAGCGTTGCGATTTGTGTAACATTTTGGGTCAGATGCGACTCCTTTAATGTTTTGCTCCAAGGGACATTGCGGCCCGAGGATCGAAGGTCTAAGACCTTGGGCAGAATCTCAGGTGACCACGTCTTTGGCCGGACGAGTGGTTACGTTTTTCAGTTAGAGCTCTAATCTGTCTGCCATATAGGTAATTCATGGGGTAACGGGAATTGGTTATTTACAACTCATGACATTACGTATTTTTAGGGAACAAGGTGTGAGTTGCTTCCTTATTAATGGTTTTTAAGGGGACAAGGTGCAAGTTGATTTCCTTATTAACGATTTGATAGAAATCAAGGTGTGAGTTGCTTTCTATGGTACGCTTATGGTACAACTGATAGAATTCAAGGTGTGAGTTGTTTTCTATGTTTTATTGATAGAATTCAAGGTGTGAGTTGTTTTCTATGTTTTATTGATAGAAATCAAGGTGTGAGTTGCTTTCTATGTTTTATTGATAGAATTCAAGGTGTGAGTTGTTTTCTATGTTTTATTGATAGAAATCAAGGTGTGAGTTGCTTTCTATGTTTTATTGATAGAATTCAAGGTGTGAGTTGTTTTCTATGTTTTATTGATAGAAATCAAGGTGTGAGTTGCTTTCTATGTTTTATTGATAGAAATCAAGTGTGGATTGTTTTCTATGTTTCGTTTTAAAAGGAAATAAGGTGTGAGTTGCTTTCTTTTATTTCGATTTGAAAGGAAATTAAAGTGTGAGTTATTCTCCTTTATTTCGTGTTTTAAGGAATCAAAGCGTGAGTTGTTTTCCTTATTTTTGGCGTGAGTTGTGTGTGGTTTGAGTTACTCATACGGGCTTGCAAAAGCTTACCGGGTTTGTTGTGTGGCAACCCGGTACACTATTCAAACGGTGTAGGGGTTAATCCTGCAGGTTAGGATAATCGGGGCTGAAGCGGAGGTAGCGCCTTTGCGGCTTTACGGTAGGAAGCCATTTTTGTAACTTTACCGTTGATTAAGGACTTCCGTTGTATAGTTACTCTGAGCTGCATTTACGTTTTATTTTGTTGTTGACAATCTATTTCGTAAGTATTGTAATATATAACTCTATGGAGCGAGTTTATATTAACTTTGAGGGTTCAGGGCATCAATATCTGTGTAAGTAAAAGGGAAAAAGATTCCAGGTATTTTGTATTGATGACTGGACGTTCACGCATATATAATTATGGGGTTATATATATCGATTTTCATGTGTGTAAAATCAGGGGCGTGACAATTAATGTTTAAGGTTACTACTCCCTAAACATTTTTTTCATGAGATGACAAACACAACACATTCAAAATAGTTAAGTTTGAATGAATGCATTCACTTCTTGAATTAGCATATGAAGATGAAAATCACAAATAACAACAAATGTCAATTAAAACATCAATTCATACAAGTTTGGCTACGGCTTTCAACCCTAGCCCCAACAAAGTAACTACTCACTCATAATCATACAAATTGGCATCATATCTATAAAGTAAATCAAGGTAAATTAAAGAGTTAAGGGAAGAAAGAACTAGTTGAAGCTTAACAAATCAATGGGTAGCTTCTCCTTCATTTTTCTCCTTCAATGCTCCTTGAATCCTCCTTGATGGTGGAATGGATGGATATGAACTTCTTGATGGTGATGATGAATGAAATGGTGATGAAGATATGATGCTCCTTTGGCTAACTTTGAGTGGTGGTGATGAAGTTTATGGTGGTGGAAGATGGTAGTTGTGGTGGTGATGATGGAGTAGATTGGGTATTGTGGGTTTGGATTTTGGGAGGTGGAGATGGAGGTTTTGTGAAGGAGATGAAGAGAGAAATCAGATGTAATGGGATGAAGGAATTGGTCATTGAGAGTGAGAGGAGAATGTGTTTAAATAGGGAAGAAAAAGAATAGTGAAATGATGAGAGAGAAAAATAATGAAAGTGGAGTATGGGAGTGGTTTGTAAAATAAGTAAAAGATGGGGTAATGGTGAAATGAAAGCAAAGCATGAAGGTGCAGAAACATGGAAGTGATGATGATCTATTAAAAAGAACGGAGTAGAAAAATATATCCAAGGAAAAAGAGAAAAGCATCTAGTTTTCTTCATGTGGGTAGGAAACATGAACATGTGAATATTGAGCTGGTTTTAGGTCAGTTTCTACCCTTTTATTCCTTCAATTATTTCTCCACCAAAAGTTCAGATTTTGCTCGTGACTTCTTCATAACAAATGTTCCTTTATGAGTGTAGATCATTTTTCTAGAATTTCAGAGCTTTTGGAATAGTGGTTGGGCCAGAAATGCTACTGGACTCCTTACAGGTCCAGTTTTCCAGAAACTAGATCTAGATCCCCATAGAGATATGCTGTAACCACATCCATAAGCTGCATGTTAAGTTTTTCAGAAACTATCAAACTGACAAGGTAGCGGAACGTTATAATGTCCATTACGGGAGAATATATCTCCTCGTAGTCGATTCCAGGGCGTTGTGAGAAACCTTGCGCCACAAGGCAGGCGTTGTGTCTAACAACCTCATTTTTCTCATTACGTTTTCTAACAAAGACCCATTTATGGCCAACATGTTTTATACTTGGGGGTGTCAGCGTTATAGGCCCAAATACCTGTCTCTTTGTTAGTGAATCCAATTCAACCTGGATAGCATCTTTCCATTTAGGCCAGTCTACTCTTCATTGACATTTTTCAATGGAGCAATGTTTGATATCATCGTGTTCTATAATTCCTTGAGCAATAGAATATGCAAACACATCATCAAGAATAATAGAATCTCGATTCAACGTCTCATGTACACTAGTGTAATTCATGGAGATCTCCCTATTCCCTGTAATTGGTTCTAACATTGGAGCGTCCCCTAATGATGTCTCTTGGACATAACCATAATCCGGAATATCTTCATGATACGGGTTATTTATGTCGATGATTAATGGATCTTTCTGTGCCAAACTCGCTTTCTTTATCGGGCGAGAATCCATCAAACCTTTGGGCCTCTCATGTTTCCTTGCTGGGAGCCTAGCTTGAGCCACATTGCCATCACTATTAGTGGTGGCGGCGCCATACCCAATACCCCTAGGGATGGCGCCATATCCATGATTTTTAGGGACATCAATCCTTGCAGGCACGTTTGCAGTAGGTATATGTGATCTTGTCACTTTAGCGATATCAGAAAACGCATCAGGCATAGAGTCTGTTACGTTATGAAGATCGAGAATTCTCCGCACTTCTATTTCGGACTGTGCGGTTCGGGGATCAAGATGAGACAAAGTGGGGACAGACCACAACAATTCATGTCGTTCCTGTTGAACATTATTGTTCCTATCTCCCCCTAACGATGGGAAGACTGTCTCATCAAAGTGACAATCCGCAAATCTAGCTATAAATAGATCGTCTGTCAAGGGTTCTAAGTAGCAGATAATGGTTGGAGAGTCATATCCAATATAAATACCTAATCGTCTTTGAGGACCCATTTTGGTGCGTTGTGGCGGCGCAATTGGCACATAAACTGTACACCCAAATATGCATAAGTGTGAGACATCAGGCTCATATCCAGTAACCATCTGGGACGCAGAAAAGGGTTGAGTGACAGTAGGCCTCAAACGAATGAGTACAGCTGCATGCAATATTGCATAGCCCCAAGCAAAAACAGGGAGATTGGTGCGCATAACCAATGCTCTAGCGACCATTTGAAATCTTTTAATGGCAGCTTCTGCGAGACCATTTTGGGTATGAATATGAGAAACAGGGTGTTCAACCTCAATCCCAATGGACATGCAATAGTCATCAAACGTTTTTGATGTAAACTCTCCAACATTGTCAAGACGAATTGACTTAATGGGATGATCAGGGTGGTGAGCCCGTAATTTAATGATTTGTGCTAGGAGTTTAGCAAATGCAGCATTTCTTGTGGACAATAGCATGACATGTGACCATCGTGTCAATGCATCAACCAACATCATAAAATATCTAAATGGTCCGCAAGTTGGTTGAATAGGTCCACAAATATCACCTTGCATTCTTTGTAAAAATGGAATATTTTCCTTAGTGTCTTTTGCATAGGATGGTCTCGATCCTAATTTTTCTAAAGAGCAGGCTTTGTAAAATGAAAGATGGGCTTTAGAAGCAACCAGGGAAGTATTCGGTTGAGCCATGAAGTCACAATTGACTTTAGAAGTAGAAAAAGGAACCAAGAAGGTATTGGTGGCTTCAATACCACTTTTGGGCCGCAGGGGGTAGGCGGCGTCAGCCCTACCTTAGATCGAATTTTGGTTCTGACTTCTTTTCGTTTTGAAAAATGGATGTCCGTGTGAAGTCTTTAATATACAGATCATCATATCACGACCTGGGTGTCCCAAACGGTCATGCCAAAGCCTATATGTGTCAGAATCTCATAAGTCATTTCTCATGATATGGTTGGATTCAATAATTTGAATAATGGTTGCACACAACCCACTAGATCGACACATAAGTTTCTCTAATACTAGTTTATGTCCGTAGTCATTAGAGGTGATGCAAAGGAACTCTTGTCCATTCTCACAATGTGTTTCCACATGAAAACCATTGGTTCTTATATCTTTAAAACTCAATAGGGTCCTTTTAGCCCTAGGAGCATATAGAGCTTCGGTGACATTAATACTTGTGCCATTTGGAAACATAAATTGAGCTGGTCCTCAA
The DNA here is from genome assembly GCF_002994745.2 of Rosa chinensis. Lineage (NCBI taxonomy): Eukaryota > Viridiplantae > Streptophyta > Magnoliopsida > Rosales > Rosaceae > Rosa > Rosa chinensis. The sequence continues at coordinate 1,089,498 of NC_037092.1, forward strand.
CCATGAATCAATTGTGATGGTCCAGCCATCGTAGTCACAGAAGATCGACTAGGCGTCATCCATAGAAATAGTTGCCTATGTCGCAATATAGTATGTGTGGTGCCACTATCAACAAGGCATTCCAACTCTCCAGGAAACATACTGAAAAATAATAAAGTTCGGAATTAAAACATGTCCATGACTTCGAATAATAATACGATACTTTATTAATAAAGATAGCCAATGATTACATCAAAGGTCCCAGAAAGTTTAATCTAAAATAAAATCAAACTAAGACACATTGTAATCACTCTATTTGTTTGGTAACTCCAATCAAATATGACCAGGAAAGTAGAGAGATGTTGGTGGAGCGAGGCTCTCTTAAGTACCAATGATCTCAATGACTTTCCTAGTCATCATATTTTATTGGGTGCGCCACATGAGAAAGAATTAATACAATTGTCACTTATTGACTAAGGCATATTGCTATTACAAAAATTCTTGGAAAATAAAAGGACTAATCTAATCAAAGTCTGCGGCATCCTTGTGCACTTCATTGTCAGGTTTGAAGTCCTCTATGGTGAGATGGACGTCTCCACCATTTTCTTGTTCTTTTGCAAGGTACACTTCTTGCTCCCTCAGGTCCCTGTATGCCCTGTATCTTGCAGCTAGTTGCTCACTTGCCTTGCATTACTTGAACTAATGCTCACTTGATCCACATCGATGACACACATCATTGTGGTTGCCTCCCTTTAATTGAGGTGCACGTTGTGGGCGTTCCCTAGGAGGGTTGGTGCCACCACTACGACCCATGGTGCCACCACCACGGCCAGGGTTGCCACGACCCCCTCTCGCACGTGTGGCATTGCCACCACGTGTAACCGCACCAAACTTGCGGTTTCCTTCTTGGTTAGGGCGGTTATATGGACCCATACGTCCCTCATATCCCTTATTCTTAGGGTTCCGCTCCTTGCGCCATCTTTTGGGTGCATTATAATTCGCCTCATGAACGCTCTTAGTTCCAATGGGCCTTGAATTATAATTCCTCATGAGTATGTTATCATGTTTCTCAGCTACAGATATGAGATTGATAAGCTGATGAAACCTCGTGATCCATCCAGCATTGACTTTAGTGCGGTATTGCTTTGATACCACAATGGCTGAAACGGGGAAGGTGGAGAGAGTTTTCTCAATTAGCTCTTGCTCTGTGACAGGTTGTCCACAAAACCTCAACATGGACTGTAGGCGAAGAGCTTCTGAATTATATTCAGCAACAGACTTGAAATCAGCAAAGCGCAGATTGTTCCATTGAACCTTCAAGTCAGGGAGGAGGGAATCTTGGACATTGCCAAAGCGCTCTTGTAGCGCTACCCATAGCTCTCTTGCATTCTTGATCGACATATACTCCAATCTGAGTGCCTTGTCCATATGGCGTCGCATCAAGATAACTGCTTGAGCATGCTTTGTAGGTGTTCGCACGAACACAAGATCCGGGTTAGGTGCTTGGATTATGGGTAATATTCCCTTTGAAGTGAGATGGTTCTCAACATCGGTTACCCAACTGTGGTAATCCGAGCCTGTTGAGTCAAGCATGGGAAAGTCGAGTCTAGGTTCATTCGACATCCTGAAAATAAGAAGAGAAGATATATTAGTTTCGGAGCTAAACTTTTACGAAAACTAAAATAATAAGATTTCCAAGCTATGCTACCAAGAAAACAATTTCCAAGAATCTCTTTTGGATTAGACCAAACAATAATGTTTTAATATGGTCACAATTTGTTGCTTACAGACGCTCTTACTCCAAGCATTATGAACACTCTTAGTTCATATGAACGCTCTTAGTTCGTTTAATTATGAACACTCTTAGTTTATACGAACACTCTTAGTTCGTTAAGCGTGAATCCCCACAATTCCGCTTTGTTAAATACTCAAAACCATTTGGCAACATATATTCCAACATTCTGCAGAAAATAAAAGGAATTTAAAAGACAAGAAAGCAGGAACTTTAATCTTTAAAACTTACTTGTTGAAATTCGAAGCAGATTCGCTTCTGAATAGCTCCCGGTTCGAATAGTGTACAGGTCTCAAAACTACTCTAATAGGGCTAAAATTTGGAGGTCAAATAGAAGAGGCAGAGACAAACAACTTTGATGAAGGAAATATTTTGATGTGAGGTACCGATCAAGAGGTTTTGGGGCGTGCAAACAGGCTGATCTGCACAGGAACTAGTGTGCAGCAGTGCTGCAGGGAGGCTGCGGCAGGGACTGCAGGGTGGCTGCGGCAGAGGGGGTTTTTTCTGGGTAGGGCTTGGGTTAGAGTATCGTGCTGATAACGTGTTGTAGAGAATTGAAAAAATTGTATTGTATTCATCTGACCATGTGGTTTATATAGGGTTACATCATGTATACAAAAGGCAATACATAATAGTTATACTAATCGCACATTACGAGTCTATCAATCGCATAAATTACGAGTCTGTCAATCGCATACATTACGAGTATGTCAATCGCACATTACAAGTATGTCAATCGCATACATTAAACAATACATATTACATGAATAGTCATTATCATTTACAACACTTCACTGTTTTTGAAGATCTAGTCGGGTCCCTTTCTTCCCTGATTAATAAAATTGAGTGGTAGAGAGCCTCTGTTATCCCTCGCTCTTTAGTAAAAGATAAAAAAAAGCAAAAGACAAAGCGGTTATTCGCAGGACTAAAATCTTTTTTTATTCCTTGCTTAGTTTTAAAAAGCAAATGAATTGGAAAAGAGGAAAAAAAAAAAATATATATATATATATATATATATATATATATATATATATATGGTTCGTGAATCATGCAATGCGTGCTCCAAACTCTACTTGCATATAAACACAACTCATCCCTAACAAGTTGGTCTATAAGCACACCAGCTAGCTGTCTCTATTTCGAGATCCCTAACTCTGTACACAATGGAAGAAATACGTACTTCCGAACAATCGAAACCCCTCTATGAAAGCCTTAGAGACGGTGATGTATTAGAAGTGGTGAAAGCTTATGCAAAAGCTACTACTCTTGATGCAAGATTAAAGCTAATTCCAACAGTGCACGACGACACAATCCTCCATATGGCGATTTACATGGAGCAAGAAAGCATCGCAATAGGAATCATCGAAATAAGCAGGCATAATGACGAGCTAATCACACAACAAAATGAGTTTGGAAACACTGCTCTTCATGAGGCTGCAGCAATTGATTGTGTACGTGTTGTGGAGAAGTTGTTGGAAAAGGCACCGGCATTGCTGTCCATTCCAAACGAGAATGGGGAAATGCCTCTCTATACAGCAGCTCACTTTGGCCAGAAAAAAAATTTCATTTTGCTGGCTGAAAAACTGAAAAACGATCAACATGCTCTTCATCCCCATTTGTTCTCCCTGTATCCTTCTAACGACCCTGTTACAAAAAGTGGGAAGTACTCTTACGACCCTGAACGCATACGCGGTACCATTCTTCATGCTGCAATACATGCCGAGTTCTTTGGTAATTTTCTAGCTACTTGATTAGGTTTCAAGCAATAATACTATAAACAAAGTTTTTTATTTTATTTTTTTATCTTCTCCTAGACTTAACACCCTTGTTCGTAATACAGAGCTTGCACTTTTGATAGCTAGAAAGCCGGAGTATGCAAAACTTGTTCTACTAAAATACAAAAATTTGAAAACGCCTCTTCAGCTCCTCTCATCCAATTCTTCAGCATTCAAGAGTGGAATGAAATGTAGACTGATCAAGAGGTTCATTTACAACTGTATGTATCATCATCCCTAATCTTTCTTTACGCAAATTAAAATGAAATATATATATATATATATGTGTGTGTGTGTGTGTGTGTGTGTTTATTTATGTGCAATTTATGCATAATGTAGGTGCTCAATACGAAGATGCTAAAGAGGAAGATGTTCATGAACAAAATTCCAGTGATGATAGTCATGTACAAAGTTCCAGTAGAGCCACTCTGTTTCTACGGCGAATCATGTCTTCAGGTAAGCATGTACATTAATAATTTCACAAAATTGATAAATCGATAACTGTATGTGATCATAATTAGTTTGATGAACAGATACTAATGTATACAAATTTTTTTTTGGTAGTTAATAGATCAGTTTGGATTGTTCTGCGAGGTACAACATCCTCGCCCTGGTTCTCTCAGAAATATTGCTGTTGTATATACGACTATTGCATGTATAAATTCACTCGGTCTGAATTTGTTTACAACAAACTGCAGAATGGCCAACGATGAAGAAGATTCATGACGAAAGGAAAAGGCATGAACTTGCTTTAGAACTAGGCAAGTTTTTAATTGCAGAAGACTTTTCATGGCACATCAAAGCGCCATCCCAGTCAGAGACTCCAGATATCCCATTGTTCATTGCAACAAGCAATGGAATATTAGAAATTGTGGAGGAGACACTTAGAGTCTACCCTTTGTCACTTGAGTATACAGACAAAGAGAAGCAAAACATACTGCACCTCGCTATATTGCACCGTCAGCCGGACATCTTTGATGTGACGAAGAGGTTTGATGTGACGAAGAGGTTAATGCCAAGGTTGGCTCGACAAACCGATAAGAATGGATTCACAATACTGCACCATGCTGGAAACATGAAATTTTATAAAGGAGGCACCCAGCCTGGTCCTGCACTTCAGTTGCAAGAAGAGTTAGAATGGTATGAGGTATGTATGTAACAGAAGGGATCAATTCTCGCCTAATCCTCTATTTCATCGAAAAAAGATCCATAGTGGCTTAACTAATTGGTATTAACTTGCAGAAGGTGGAGAAGTTAGTCCCACGATATTATGCAAGGAATCCTGCTGTTGAACAAAAAGAGACTCTCGAAGAGTTCTGTAGACGAAAATATACGGAAACTGTAGAGGAGTTGTCTCAGGTAGTACTTAAGTGATTAATTAAACTTGATGTCGTTCCTCCCTTTCTACACTAATCAATTTATTTTGTACTTTAACTTGCAGAACGCGAATAAGATAATTCCACCCAAATCTGTAAATAAGCTTGGCTGGGACGAAAGCAAAGAGGAGACCCCCAGAGAGTACTTTGCTCGAACCCATGGGGAGCTCCTCGAGGAAGCACAAGAATGGCTAGAGCGGACCTCCAACTCGTGCTCCTTGGTGGCTGGACTAATTGCCTCCGTCGCCTTCGCGGCCGCTTTCACCATCCCGGGCGGCAACAACGCAAGAAACGGGCAGCCCATCCTTATCGACAGCCCTTTCTTCTTGGTCTTCATCATCACTAACGCTCTCTCCATCGCCAGCTCGCTGACGTCACTCGCCATGTTCCTCTCCATCCTATCGTCACCGTACGAGCTCGAGGACTTCCACCGCTCTCTCCCTCGGAAGCTCATCCTCGGCTTCACCTCCCTCTTCTTCTCGGTGGCCGTCACCATGCTCGCCTTTGCCTCCACAATGATGCTGACAATTCCGATGAAGAAGCGCCTGACTACAACTCTTATATACTGCGTTGCGGTTCTTCCGGTCACCATGTTTGCGCTGTTGCAGTACCCGTTGTGGGAGGCCTTAATAAGGACTGGAAAGTCCTCAGTCAAAGTCGTGAAAAGAATTCTTCCCTGGCCACTTATCGAAACTGCTTGCTCAAAGGCCACTAAGGCCCACACTTCATGATTCATTAACCATTTAGTCAGCTTTAACTCCCTAAACAAATAACGTCACACAAACTCCATGGTGATAGCAGATAGCCTATTAGCATTAGGGTATTATTAATTGTTCGCTCTAATACAGGGTGTTATGTTACAGTATCCTCTCCCCGTCTATGTCTTAATTGTTTTTTACCCCGTGCATACACAGTTCTTGCTGAGAGTTGAGTGCTGTTCCATTTAATTAGAAGCTTCAACTGTGCCATCTTGTCACTCATCTTTCTGATCATTACCGCTTGGAAGTAAGAGTTTCAAGCATTTAGTGCTTGGATCAACTGCATCGACGGGAGTTGCATCCACAAATATTTATTTGCCGCCCTCACACTTAACTGCATGCACAAGCATGTTCCGATGGATCTGCATATAAGCAAAATAATAGGAAAATGATTTGTGGCCTCAATGAGGGCTATGATTTGTGGCCTCAATCTTAGGTGTCATGCCATGTCATCTACACAATTCACCTATTTTTCAAATCATGCCATGTCATTATTGAGAAAAAGACCATCTTATCCTTCAAAAATCTAATGACTCTAAATTATTTTGGTTTTCTTCTAAGAAAAAAAAATTGGCTTTCTTTCATTTTTTTTCTTTACACTCATGCTTAGATTTAAACAACAATTTTTTTTTCTTCAATCAAAAGTAGAAAAAATTTCATGTAACTCAGTTAATAGATTTGCACGTACATTCGATTAATAGATTTGTATAACACATGTATATGAATTCAACCTTTGTTAGGTTCCTGCAAATTTTGAAAATATAAGGTGAAAAATACATATTCATATAATTGTATTTATTCTTTTGTTCATTGTTTTCTCTTTATGTAGCTAGGTTTTAAACGTTAAATATGAATTTATTATTTTTTGTTTGTCTTTCCCTTATATTTAGATTGTAGATGTTAATTAATGGCTGCTAACGTGTAATTTTTTCGTACCTCTTAATTTAGACATAAGTATTTCTCAAATTCAATTAACTAATGCTATATTTTTGTGGATGAAATTAATCAATATTTGGAAAGAAAAGTTAACGTCTATTTCTTGACACATAATTCAATATATTAATGCCATTTGGGAAGAAAAATTAAAGGAAATAATTTAATTAAATGAAGAAAAATATTGATTAAAGAATCAGTAGACATATCTCTTAAATTAATATATAATTAATAGCTGATATTTTTTTTTGTCATCTAATTAAATTCATTAATGTAATTGATTCACCCCTAATTAACATCTAAAAGGAAATGTAGAAGGGTAAAGTTGGTGTTGAAATAGTATGATGTGGCAAGATATATTATATGGAATTGAAAGTAAATTTTTATTTACTTATATGGCATGACACCTAGGATTTGAGGCCACAAATCTTAGGCCTCATTGAGGCCCTATATCATTGCCCCAAAATAATATAACCCAACTCTCAAATAAATTTCCGACGATCTTAATTGGTAACTTTTCCCCAAGGCAATAGCTGCATGTCGTTTTTATGAAATTTACAAAACAGAATCCGAGTTCATTAAAGCCCAAACAAAGGCAAGAAATTAAAGAGAAGCCGAGAGGCCCAAAAACACGATCCCTGCGGTCATCGACGTCTGAGCCCATCATCGCCGACCCACTGTCCCACTTGCGAATTCTAATCAGGACTACTTACGTTTATGAGTTTAGCTACAAATATGACGTGTTTGGATTTGGGATTTTGCTTCAAGGTCTCGGACAAAGACCTTGAAGCGATTGGTTCGGCTCGGCGGCTAGTTCGCTCAGCTATTTGAATTTGGAAAACTGTTGCTCTATTACAGATGGAGGTTTGAGGTTTCTCGCAAATGGATCTTGCTCAAAAACCTTAAAGACATTGGTCCTTGCTGGGTGTGTTTAACCTCACTGATTTAGGGGTCTCGCTTTTGCGGAACATGTGTTGCTCGGAGGATCTGAATCTGGCTCGCCGTAGGAATGATGTCACTGATGTTGGAGGCGTAATTGGACAATTAAGATGGAAAAGAAAAGGTTGCAGCACAGAACCTTTATCTTTAATTATTTAGACTACAAGTATTTTTGAGCTATGCGACTTGTTTACGCAAAGTCGATGCTCTCTCTGTCTATACCATCACTCTCTTTAGTTTCTTGTTACTGTAAACACTAGTAGTCTTCGGAACAAGGTTCTCATTTTTCAGAAAGAGCTAGGGAGATAGATAGACAAGGATGTCCACTTATAAGACAAGATCCCTTTGTTACCATCTCTTCATGAAAAGAAAGTGGGGGAGGTTGAACGAATTTTACTCGGATGATTTCCTAAATATATGCTTGCCTTTTACAGTGTTCAAGGATACCGCAATTCATGTTGCAGTGTACAGTAACAACAAAGAACTGGTGGCGTCTCTGCTTCAGAAAGTGTATGGAGATGATGGTGAACTCAGAGATTACTTTTCCGGAGGACCAGGAACATTTGTGAAACAGAATGCATTTGGAAATACACCTCTTCACGAGGCAGCTTCGATAGGAAATGTCGACATGGTGAATATCATAATGCAATATGATCGGAAGCAACTGAATACTAAAAACAAGAGAGGTGAAACACCCTTTTTTACGGCCGCAGTATATGGCAATATCAATGTGATCAAGCATTTGGCGGCGGTGATCAAGAAAGACGCTATGGAGCATGCTGATGATCATGAGAGGCTATATTCCAATCACACCTCATCTCCCGGCTCCACCATGCTTCATGAAGCTATTCGCGGCTATTACTTTGGTAATCTCTCATCACTCTTTCATTCCATGTAATGTATACAATTGTTTAGATTTTGATACAAGTGTATGATACTTATATGGCTTTTATCATTCTGTTGTTATATGTAATATATATGATGTATCATTTAATATACTGTATATGTTAAGTGAGTTTTTGATACAGAAACAGTTCTGGAACTATTGAAGGAACATATATGCTGTTATTTATTGTTATGATGTATCATTTTACTAGATAGTCATTCGGTAAATAACTTAGTGTATTATGTGAGTTTGTGATACAGAAACAGCTCTGGAGTTAGTAAAACCAGAATACCACATACGGACAGATCGGAAGGATTCAGATGGCATAACCTGTTTTCAGCTGCTAGCTAACATTCCATCTGCTTTTGAGAGTGGATATTCCTTTGGCATATTGGAGAAACTGATCTATCTTTGTATGTCGAACTGCGAAACAATTAGATGTAAATCATGTAATGCATTTTCTAGAACATAGAAGTTATCATTCAATTAACTGCATTTTCTAGAACATAGAAGTTATCATTCAATTAACTGCATTTTCTTAACAGGCCTTCCGGTAGTTGATTACAGCAAAAACAACGACGAAACCAACAGTGTATCTCAGGTCCCTCCAACTCCAAATACAGATTTGGAGCGTGGTAAGCATTCTAAAGATTAATTTTCAATCACCTAATGCATTCTATGGAGACCCCATATATATTAGACTATTTATTAAAATGAACTGGATTTTGTTAGCAGGCGATCACAGCAAAGACAAGGATGGAAACAAAAATGTATCTCATTTCCCTCCAAGTCCAAACACAGCCTTCCAGAAGATCACAGCAAAAATGTACGTCACCTTTTGGAGCATCATTGCTAAAGGTTCGTGCTAATTACTTTACTCGCTGACACAAAATATGGCAAACCATTGATAGAGGTTAAAATTGTGACACATACTATATATACAGTATTGCATGTATTCAGTCACTAGTGATTAATGTGGAAAGGTCACATGTTAATGGATAGGTTCCCATCTATTAAAGATCTGTGGGACACAAAGAAGAAGCACGGCATGGTGGTGGAGCTTTCAAAAATTCTGGCTGGAGGAGACAAGTCATGGCAGGTTAACAACACTGATGGTCAAAATGACACTCCACTTCTGGCTGCTGCTAGGAATGGGATTATAGAAATCATTGAGGCCATTTTTAATCTGTTCCCACAGGCCATCGAGCATGAAAACCACAAAAGAGAGAACATATTTCATGTTGTTGTGGAGCATCGGAGGAGACAGCTTTTGGAATATCTTCTCCAAACTTGTCATGTTTCATATCCGAGGCTCCTGTGGAAAATCAATCAAGACGGTGACGGCATTTTGCATAAAGCAGCATATAAGAGTCACTATTCCTCAAGGGAGAGGCCAGGGGAAGCCCTTCGCTTGCAGTCAGATATTCACTGGTTTGAGGTGCTTTTTCAGATTTTCTTTTAGATGAGTTTCTTCATTGCTCTTTCTTTACTTTATGGATTGTTGTAATAACCATATCATGTGCATAGTGCAGCGAGTGAAGAAATTGGTGCCTCCACATCACATCAACCATCTTAATCATCATGACAATTTGACACCTCATGCTTTGTTCACAAAAGAGCATAAAGAACTGGTGAAGAATGGCCAAGAATGGTTAATCAGAACAACAAACTCTTGCATTATAGTTGCAGTTCTTATTGCAACAGTTGCTTTTACAAGCATCTACACCTTGCCTGGAGGTTTGGATCCAAAGACAGGCAAGCCCTTGCTCCTAACCAAAACACCATTCACTGTCTTCACAGCATCTGATGTGGCATCCCTTTGTTTTGCCTTCACCTCCGTGGTGGTGTTTCTATCCATCAGCACATCGAAAATGAATGAGAGAGATTTCCGGAGGGCTCTGCCATTGAAGCTTGTTTTGGGGTTAAGCATGCTGTTTTGGTCTGTGGCAGCATTGATGGTTGGTTTTGCTGCTACTCTTGACATTACAATAAACCAGAGGCTGCATCAGGCTACTGCTCCGATCATTACCATTGCTTGTTTTCCAGTTGCCTTTTTCCTCCTTCTGCAGCTTCCTCTCTATTTCAATATTACTTGGTTTACGATAAAGGACTTGCTGCAAACTCTAGTTGATTGTATTCCTCAACAAAAATGTAAGAGTTCTAGCTGCATTATGCGCTATCAAGTGAGCTTTGGTCATTCATTGTGTTAATTCTGTGTTTAGAGTTTTTTCAGTTGAAAGAGTGATTGAGCTAGCTTGCGTAAGGCCTTTTGATTTATCTATTGTTTTGTATCAACAGTGTCTTCATCAATAAACGCTTTGGATCCAATAAGTCAAGACATTGTAATTTGATCACTTAATAGACAGAAAGTCGTATATTTCACTTGTAATTTGATCTATCTACTGTAATTTAATAACTAGGATGGGGAAAGGAGCATAGTTGAATGGTTAAACCGCAAGTGGTAATTTTCTGACATTTTTCTTCATGTGAGCAAGACTAGGAGTAGGATACCCAGTCTTGCATTGTTGGACTGCATACCCCTTGTGCAACCTCTTTGAGGCATTTTCACTAACATTTTGCATTATAACCTTATAAAACAAATTTGAGTGGCGCAGGTCTTGCATAGTTCAGTGCTTACTCCTTTTTACAACTTTCTTTGAAACATCTCTATGAACACTACTTATCTCCATAACCATGTATCAGAGATTCGAATATTGGGGCCGGGCACTTGCATACACTCACCCATTCATGAATATTCTGCCCCTTCTGATCGATATCATGTGAAGCAACCATAAGCGTTAGGAAACTGGTTCAACACAGAAATCTATCAGCAAAGTTCATTGTAACTTTGAAGAAATTTTGGCCTGACCAATCCCATCTACCATATTCTCTTACAAGATTTAGCTTAATTTGCCTTACTGTTGTCTCTTACAAGCCTTTTAAAAAAAAAAAAATCCTTTTTTTAAATGAAAAGATTTTTTTTATTGCTTTTTTCGATAAAAAAAAAAAAGATTTTTTGATTCCTTGCTTGCGGTCTTTAATAAGCAAAAGAGGAAAAAAGCAAAAAGAGAAAAAAAGGAATATGCAAAACTGAAAAAAGAAAAGCAAAAATGAAAATGTGGAACACGTACCTCAATTCCAATTGGTTTATGTAAGGATACATACATATATATATATAATGTATATGTAGTAGTAGTTAGCAACATAAGCTCTATAGATCCATCCTCAACTCCATACAATGGCAGAAAATAGCAGCATAAATCCCAAACACCTATATCAAAGCCTAAAGAATGGTGACAAAGCCAAAGTGATGGAATATTGTTATGATAAAACTAGATCTGATGATGAAAGGTTGAAGCTCATTCCAACAGTGCACGATGATACAATCCTCCATTTAGCAATTAACATGGGGCAGCAAGACATAGCAAAAGAAATCGTCAAAAGATGTTCCGGGGGTTCTAATGATAAGCTACTTATGAAGAAGAATGCCCTCGGAAACACAGTTCTGCACGAGGCTGCAGCAACAAGCATGACAAGCCTTGTGGAGGAGTTGTTAAGAAAGGCATCAGACTTGTTGTCTATTTCGAACAACAAAAATGAAATGCCTCTCTATACGGCAGCTTACTATGGCCAAACCGAAATGTTCAAGTTGTTGGCGGACGAAGTAGACAAAAACCAGTCTCGCAATCTTGATCTTGATATTCATTTGCGACCTAGGGGTCGTAAGACGAACCCCAATAAAGTGCGGACTACCATTCTTCATGCTGCAATACATGCCGAGTTCTTTGGTAATTACTAGCTATTTGATCAATTCATTTTCCACCTGGCAATGGACAGTAATGTCTGATGTTGTTCTTGTTTTCTTTTTATTGATCTTGTTCCGAAATTTGAATGCAGAGCTTGCACTTCTGATAGCAAAAAGGTATACGCAACTAGTTAAGCAAAAAGACGAAAATCGGCTGACAGGCCTTCAGCTGCTTTCATGTAATCCTTCAGCTTTCAGGAGTGGAACCAAATATGGACCGATCAAGAGGTTCATTTATTCCTGTATGCTTTCTTTCAATTTAATTTCCTGAACTCATTTACCAATTGATCACATTTAAATTAGTTAATTTGCTCTGTTCTTGCTTTTTGGAGTCAATGTTCACTATACATAGACATACAGTTCATGAAAACTAAAAAGGATATTGAAAAATAGTACTATGCATAAAAAAATCTAAGAGTTGCAAAATAACTTATTAGATCTTGGGATCTCCAACTATCATGATAAACTTTCTTGCAAATAATTAATTAATGGCGATGATGTTTTTGGGAACTTTTTTTATTGTGGAGGAGGTTGTATATGTAATGCAGGTGCTCCACATGAGAATGTGATAATGGATAAAAATGGCAGCCACGAAGACGAAGAGGCTGATGAATACATTTTCAGCGATCTAGGTGACGAGGAAAATACAGGTTGCTTCAAGATGCCTCAGAGTCAAACATGTCCATATATGAATAACCGCTGCACCATTGCTTTACGGCAAGCCATCTCTTCTGGTAACTTCAAATGTGCTAATTCTTATAAATTAAAGAGTTACTAGTGACTGCAATTAACATTCTAACGATGAGGGATAATATTTCTTTTGCAGTTAATAGAGCGGTTTGGAAAATTCTTCAAGGTAGCCTATTTTTCCGTTAACCAAATGATTAAATAATCTTGTCTAGTTTTTCACTTCTAATGTGGGTGAGCAACAGCTGGAAAGTAATTGACCAAATTTTTTCTAATACAAAGTTAGAAACTGCAGCTTGGGGCACAATGAAGAGGATCTATGGGGACAAGAAGAGGCATGAATCAGCCTTCAAACTAGCCAAGTTACTAATTGAAGCAGACTTTTCATGGGACAGCATAGGAGTACAAGATGAAATCGCTAGCTCACAGGTCACCACTGCTACAAATGATGCTCCCTCTTTGGATCGCAAAGCTGATATTGATTGGATAGAAGCCCTTTTAGGTGCAGAAGCCTTAAGTGGCAGCGGTGCCGTTAGTGGCGGCCCAGAAATAGCAGCTTCATCCATACTTCATTCACCTCCAACGCCATTGCTCCTTGCAACAAGCCACGGAATACTAGAAATTGTGGATGAGATACTTAAAGTCTACCCTCCGGCAGTTGAGCATATAAGTGAAAAGGGGCAAAACTTGCTGCATGTTGCTGTTCTGCACCGCCAGTTGGACGTCTTTCAACGAGTCATTAGGATGGAATCACCCAAGTCAAGGTTAGTTCGACGTATCGACAACAATGGATTTACAATCTTGCACCATGTTGGAAACATGGTGTTGGTGCCATTTTCGGCATCAACGAGTCAACGGAGGTTCCGTTGAAATCCAAGTGTAAAGTGGTGGGGTTGTTTTCTTCAAGTGGGCCTATCTTTTCCTTCGATTAGTTTGGCTACGTGAGTAGCCCTGGTCGTCCACTTGTGACTGAAGGTATGCCCTGGTAGTCCTGTGCCTAGCCTTGGTCGTTCACCTCTTGTGACTGAAGGTATGGCCTCGGGCTTCCTTCACCTGATCCTGGGCCTCCAAGCTACCTTGTTTGGTGAAACTGATAGTCTCGTCCCGGACTTCCTTCACCTGGTGTTGGGCTTCCTCCACCTAATGTTGGGCTTTCAAGCTCCTTTCTTGGGTGGAACTGGTGGCTTCACGTCGGGCTTCCTCCACCTCGTGTTGGGCTTCCAAGCTCCTTGTTGGGTGAAGCTAATAGTCTCGTCTCGGACTTCCTTCACCTGATGTTGGGCTTCCTCCACCTGGTGTTGGGCTTCCAAGCTCCTTTCTTGGGTGGAACTGATGGCCTCACGTCGGGCTTCCTCCACCTCGTGTTGGGCTTCCAAGCTCCTTGTTGGGTGAAACTGATAGTCTCATCTCGGACTTCCTTCACCTGGTGTTGGGCTTCCAAGCTCCTTGTTGGGTGAAGCTGATAGTCTCGTCTCGGACTTCCTTCACATAATGTTGGGCTTCCTCCACCTGGTGTTGGGCTTCCACTGCCTTGAGTTGGCAGATCTTTATGGAAAGGACCTGCAAATGTGAAGAGACGGAAGGTTATCGGAGGACCAGCCTAAGACCGGCCAAACACACTCCGATGCCTAAGTTAGATAAGTGTGTTTGAACATTTATGGAGATTGGAGAAGAAAGAATAATGCTTAAGCATTTTGACATGAGAATGAAGTTGACATGTCAGTAGAGAAGAGATATAAGAGACTATGCATTTTGGCATAGCTTTGGGAGAGAAGAGAGAGTTGAAGTCGTCCCTTTCTGCTTGTAAAGGATTGGTATTTATAGGAGAAGAGTGGTTGAGGTGGAAAGGGAAAAGTATGGGTTCTTCCCTAAAATCGGGGTGTCAGCCCATAATTTCCGCTTCCTGACACTCCATCTGACAGAGTTGGTGACAGGTGTCATAATTCTGTGGTCTCTTCCTTTCACGTCACTCTTGGGCCATGCCACAGACCATACTCATCATCAGAGCACGACACCTGGCCTAGTAGGTGAGAGTTAGCCCTTGATTTCCGCTAACTATGTCCCATTGCAATGACTTTGTCTAAGAGTGAGTTGATAGTCCAGGCTTTAGCCTTGGAGTTCGTGGCCATGATTCTTAAAGGTCGAGGCTTTTAAGCTTGGGGGTCGAACTGTTGGTCTTGTGGTTCGAGACTCTTGATTCCTTTGGACAATGCTTTTCTAGTAATGAGGTCGTGATATGCTTTTGCCTTGCCATCCAAGGTGGTGAGTCAATCACATGGTGACTGTCCAAGACTTAAGAGGTGGAGATCCAAGGTTGAAGACTTGGAGTACCAAAGTGAGGCATCTCACTAGTCATGGTTATTTCCACCTTAGGATTATCTTTTCTTTCTCGATAAAGGGTTTAAGTGCGTTGAAAGGTCAGAGTCTTGCGTGGACTCTTTGACATTTCAACGCCTCCTACGTGGAGTGGGTTGAAAAGTCAAAAGTATTTGTCGAACCAAATTATGACATCAACACATGGCCTTTTACAAAGGAAGCACACAGCCTGGTCCTGCACTCCAGTTGCAAGAAGAGTTAGAATGGTTTGAGGTACTTACGGTGACTCGATCAGATCTTACTCCTTTTGTAGCTAGTTGGTAACTCATTGGTACATCAAACAACGTAGATCAATTCTCAATACAACAGTAAAACAGTTTCCTAGCTACAATCGTAGACTAGATAGCTTGAAATTAAACTGGGCTAGTTAGTTTACCAATGCATGGAGCATGCTAGTGTAACTACCTCTATATATCGAATTGGTTTACTTGATATATCAACACACACTAATGTAACATAGACAGAACTCGTTGGTCTATACTAAACAAGTGTTACTTAATTTGCAGATTGTGGAGCAGGTGATTCCACCCCATTATGCGATGCAACTTGCCTGGAACGAAAAGGAACAGAAAAACGAGACCCCCAAACAGTACTTTCGTCGCACACATGGCGAGCTTCTCAAGGAGGCCCAAGATTGGATAAAGCGGACCGCCGAGTCGTGCTCGACGGTGGCAGGACTAATGGCCACCGTCGCTTTCGCCGCCGCCTTCACCGTCCCTGGAGGCAACGACGAGAAAAGCGGCACTCCACTCCTTCTTCACAGCCCTTTCTTCTTAGTCTTCATCATCACCGACGCTTTCTCCCTAGCCAGCTCGCTCACGTCACTCGTCATGTTCCTCTCGATTCTGACGTCACCGTACGAGATCGACGACTTCCGCTACTCTCTCCCTCGGAAGCTTATCCTCGGCTTCACCTTCCTCTTCTTCTCGGTGGCGGTGACCATGCTGGCCTTTGCTTCCACACTGATGCTGACAATTTCGACAAAGAAGAGCCTGACAACAACTTTTATATACTGCGTTGCGTTTCTTCCGGTCACTATGTTCGCGCTGTTGCAGTTCCCTTTGTACGTGGCCTTCAAAACGACTCTCCTGTACTCTGTACAGGCCATCCAAAGCGTTCTTCCGTGGCATCTCATCTCCGTTGGTTTTTCAAAACTCAAAACCAATTAACACCAACAAAAATGATCTTTATTTTGCGTTTTTTTTTTGGAGCGGTTTCTTTCTTTTATGGGATGGGAGTTTCTATTCATACCTCCAATATTGATATTTGGACCTCCCTTTTTTTTCAAGCTATTGTTGACTTTAGCAATTCATGTCTTTACCAATAAAGACACAAAAAGGAAAAAAAAAAATTATTTTTTTTAATCCTCACCCCACCCCTTCCATGATGCCAGTGAGATTTGAATATTGACATCCGCAATGTCAGTTATTCTCATAGCTAACCGGCAAAAAAAAAAGAGTATGTTCTTACTTCTACAAACAATAATTTTCAATGCGGCAATTCGCAAAATTTTAAGTTGTGCATCGCCTATGATATTGTCCCTTGTGCTTTTGTTTCAACTCGAAACAATTAGTAAATATGTGTCCTTCTCCAAGCTAAGGAGGCATTATGTTGGACCAGCTTTGAAACACCATGACCACTTTCAGTATGGGCACTTAATGTTTCTTTTGCCTGTATGTAAATGATAATTAAGTCATGAAAAGTTTGTATTCAAAAACTTAATTAAAGATTTTGAGAATTAGATGTAATATCTAAACATCTCAAATAGCCAATACCAACTTGCTTCTATATTCAATTGATTTAATGAAAAACTATGATGAGAGAGAGGGGGGAGGGGGAGAGAGAGAGGACTACCAACTAGAGTTTTTTTTTTTTTCTTCTTCTTCTTCCGTGCAGTTTAATCATATCAAGGGAAAAATAGAATTGTGAAATCTTCAAAAATTAAAGGAGGTTCAACTACCGATTTTGGAGGTATAAATAGAACATAACAAAAAAAAAATCTTTTATTGGACGATGGGCATTGTAGGAAAATTAGGGAGATCTAAATAGCAAATTGATTATTTGTAAAAGTAAGTTAGAGGTCCATTAAGTTGGGAGATCCAAATACCAATTTTGGAGGTATGAATAGAAGCTCCCTTCTTGTATTGATGTTTTTTTTTTCCTTTTAAATATGTTCATACTTTGTATTTTTTTAAAGAGAAGTTTTAAATACACACCCCTAATTACTTAATACACACTCCATACTTAATACACCACCCATTTAATTTCTCATTCTAATATTCTACTAAATACACAACCCAAAATACCTAAAATATCCTTAATCTCAAAAATCATAAAATATCCTATTATTTGACTATATTAAGGCTGCTATTTAATATGATTAGTATATTCTAGTATATTGATGTTTTTAAATGACCATATTGATTACTTGTGTTACTTATTCAGAAATTCATAAAGATTTATTATTGTTCCCTTTAAATAAATGTATATAAATAGGTTTTATATTATTTGAGTTCTCATCTACCAAACACCATGTTGATTAAGTATAAAATTATGAGTTGAACATTTAACCAAAACTATATCACTAGTTTCTCTCCAATGGTGGAACTACAAAGTTGTCATTAGAGGGGCCAAACAAATTAACAATTACAAAATTTTTTCACCCGTGATGTTTTATATTAGAAAATAAATGAATTAATTGTATCTCTTAGAAAAAAAGAAAGAAAAGGAAATTAACTAAAAAATGGGAGTAAAACGATCCGTTTTAAAAACATTTAATACCAATGATTTTGCAATTCTAAATATTATGGCTTCTAACCTCATTTAATTACAATATATTTAAAAAAAATTAAATTAGATAGTTTCTAACTTTATTCTTGTACTAAATTAGGAGGCCATGTATAGAAATTTGTTGTGTTTATCTAACTATTTATACATAAATTATTATATATAAGGAAAATATGACTATTTTTTCTTTCTTTCTAATGCATAGATGACTGTTTTGGTCATTTAACCTACCTATAAAATCTAATATGAAATATAAAATAATAGGGATGTGTATTAAGTGATTAAGGGGTGTGTATTTAAAATTTCTCTTTTTTAAAAGGAACTCATTAAATTTTTCTTTTCTTTTTTGCAATAAAAAGTATTACACATTTAATATATACGATTTTTACGTATATTTTCATATTTTACACATGTTACTGAATAAAATATAAAATAAATTGATATTTTAAAATTTGAAATTTAATTTATTAATTAATTAATATTTTATCAAACTTTTCAACGAATGATGTAATGAAATGTCTGAATAATACACTTACATATATTTTTGGGACAATGATAAAAGATGTCATTTTAAAGTACTTTATGATAATCCAGACACCACAAATGTCCTCCTGATAATTAAGGTCAGCTATTAACAACCTACCACTAGAGTTAAACTTAATTACAAAAGATGCCACCGCTGGCTCTCTCTCCCTCCCTAACCTCCTTGACCGCGACTCCTTGAGACCTTCCTCGACTTCTCCGACTCGCCGCCCTTCACCATCGATCTCTCCTTCGAGTGGATCCTCGACTCCCGTAACTTCGACACCGATCAGATCAAGCTCATTGATCGCGCCCTGCAGTTGAGATCAGTGCTCCTCGAGGCCGGTAAGATCTCGGCGAGACGACGAGCCTCCAAGCACAACTCCATCTCCTAGGCTCTCCCTCTCGACCTCACCATCAAGGTAAGCCCAGGTTTTATTGTTGAAGTAAAATTTGAACTGTAATTGTTGCCGGAAACTGGTTTGATCGTGTTAGTTTTTGGGCATTCCGATTCTTTCGTTTCGAAGCTGTACTTTGCCGTTTTCAGTAGCAAAGCAAACTTGCACGACTAATTTTCATGCTAATAGAGATGCAAAAACCAAGACAAAGGCAACGAACACCACAAGTGTTAAGGTAGTCTTCATGATCTTAGTTCATAAACCTGTAATTTGAACCACATACAATTAACCAGAATATTAAGTACAAAATGATCATTTTTAGTTTACATTTGATCTTTTAGCTTCCTCATTTCACCTGTATTTACATTTTCAATTTTGGAGGTGCAGTGCATTATTTCTCATTTGTAGTAATGCTACTTTGAGGATATGATACTCTCAGTTTGATTGTATCTTTGATTTTCTATATCTGATTTAATTTTGATTACAAGTTGTGGCTAAAAAACTGAAGGAGGCAGAAATTACTGAGCAAGACTCGCTTCTGGTTCCACTTTCCTCTTCTAGTTGACCTCTCCTCCTCCTCCGGCAGCGATGACCTCAAGAACTGGGATGCCGACTTCGTCAAGGTCGACCAGGCCACCCTTTTTGATCTCATCCCAGTCCGTATTACTACTTTAATCCTATTACTGCTGGTTTCTAGTTTATCGCTGTCGTTGATACTCTTTAATTCGCTTAGGGTCTCATGTAATTTTATAAGAATTTTGTTGTTTGATCATGAAAAATTGATTTTCTTAGATTTTAGGACATTCGGTTCTCGATGAATTGTTGAATAAATTTATTGATAATAGTTCATATGCGTAGCATGATTAGTGATTTCAATATATATATATATATATATATATACCACCGCGAATTTTATAGGAATCTAGGACAGTTTAGCTGTATGTAATTGGTGAGCACTAGTCCTTTTATTTGTAGAGATATGCAGTGTGAAAATGCTATTATTATGATCAATTAGGTTCATTATTATGATATCACTTTATTGCTTTGAAGCTTGAATTTTCTTTTCATGGGCATCAGTTTGAAACTTTGTTGAATACTGTAACACAAGTGAAGGAAGAAATATGAGTCTGTACTGTAACTCTAGCATGATTTACAATTAGTCAATCAATGAAAAACATGACAAGTTCATCGCAAGTAAAGTAGGAATTGAAGAACAATAGTCAGTGAATTTGAGTTCGAGTTTTATGCTATTGTTATTTGTCAGTAAGGACTAAGGAGTATGCTTCTATTATATTTCACCTTTACAATGTGTGTATTGCACTTGTACTTGCAATCATTACGGATTTGAAATTTCTCCTCCGATTGTTGTTGTTATTCATGTAGTGCACATGGTTCTTTTGAGTTACTATAGTGTAAGTGACTGACTGATGAAGGTGGGAGATGACCATAAGTGAATCATTTGTCAATTGGTTTTCAACTGAACCATTTCTAGGGACTTGAGGCAGTTGCCTCATATATAGCCATTCTAACATGTTCGGAAGATTTATTTGTTTTGCATGTTTCATTTCCCTTTCTAAACGACTAAACATAACCAGTAGCCCTAGAAATCTGACATCACGAAAACAAAGGAAATCTGGGCTGATATGTACTTGGCTTAAGTATGTAGAACATTTGATTATATATATATATATATATATATATATATATATATATATGTGAGTATCAGACAAAAGATAACATGGCTTCTATGTTCAAATGAGTTTTTTTTCTTATTGTGCTTTAGGTGACTTCCTTTCTAATAATGTGGGATGATTTGATTGCAGTTTAAACAGTAGAGGAGTTTATGAGCGCAATGGACGAGCAAGGAGGGCAAAAGAGTTAGTAGCAAACAAGAACAACATGAGATACAGACTCCAATCATATAATCAAGGATCGTTGAAATGGAAATTGGGGACTTTTTATCATTCATTGTTTCATTGAAATTTATTATAAAAAATATTAAGATTCAAACACGTGTAATTATAGAGTATCTCCTCCTTTCCAATTCATAATCCAAACACCAGATTGGTGCCTTAGTTCTTCTTTGTAGTGAGTGTGAAGTATTTTGCTGTTGTATTAATTCTTGATTAGTTGTGTTGTAATACTACCACAAGTCATTGTTATACACATGTCAGTGGCCAAGTCACATTGTATGTCATTGGTCATGTCACCGGCCAGTGTAGTTATTAGTCAGGCCAGGTCCCTAGTTTGTGAGGTTACTGGTCAAGTCACTGTTAACCTCAAGGCACTGGTTATGTCATTGGCCAAGTTACTGGTCAGGTTACAGTTTGTAAGGTTATACACATGTCACTGACCAAGTAACTGTCAAGTCACTGACCAAGTAACTGTTATACACGTCATTAGCTAGGCCAGGTCCTTAGTTTGTAAGGTTATTGGCCAGGTCACTGTTAACCTCAAGGCACTGATTATGTCATTGGCCAAGTTACTGGTCAGGTTAAAGTTTTTAAGGTTATACACATGTCACTGACCAAGTAACTGTCAAGTCACTGTTATACACGTCATTGGCTAGGCCAGGTCCTTAGTTTGTAAGGTTATTGGCCAGGTCACTGTTAACCTTAAGACATTGATTATGTCATTAGCCAAGTTACTGGTCAGGTTACAGTTTGTAAAGTTATACACATGTCACTGACCAAGTAACTTTCAAGTCACTGTCATATTGCATGTCATTGCCTAAGTCACTGACTATGTCACTGGCTAAGTCAGTGGCCATGTCCAATGTTGATCAAGTCACTGACCATGTCACTGAAATTGGCAAGTAACTTGCAAAATAACATGTCACTAACTAAGTAACTAACCATGTCACTAACCAAGTAAGTAACTGACAATGTCACTAACCAAGTAACTGTCAGAAGCCAAGTCACTGTTAATCACATGTCACTAATTAAGTAACTGACCATGTCACTAACCAAGTAACTGTCAGTAGCCAAGTCACAAGTTAATAGTCAAGTCACTGTTAATCACATGTCACTAACTAAGTAACTGACCATGTCACTAACCAAGTAAGTAACTGACAATGTCACTAACTAAGTAACTGTCAGAAGCCAAGTCACATGTTAATAGTCAAGTCACTGTTAATCACATGTCACTAATTAAGTAACTGACCATGTCACTAACCAAGTAACTATCAGTAGCCAAGTCACAAGTTAATAGCCAAGTCACTGTTAATCACATGTCACTAACTAAGTAACTGACCATGTCACTAACCAAGTAAGTAACTGATAATGTCACTAATCAAGTAACTGTCAGAAGCCAAGTCACATGTTAATAGTCAAGTCACTGGTAATCACATGTCACTAACCAAGTAAGTAACTGACCATGTCACTAACCAAGTAACTGTCAGTAGCCAAGTCACTATTATTAGCCAAGTCACAAGTTAATAGCCAAGTAACTGTTAGTAGCCAAGTCACAAGTTAATAGTCAAGTCACATGAATAAAAAACATTAATTAACTGTGAACATATAGGAGTATTATGAGGGTCCTGACTCTATAAGAAGCAGAGCTACATTTGTTATTGAACAAAGGGAATGCAACAAAAGGCAGAAGGACTGCAAATGATATAAATATTGCACATATGCATAAGGTTAGAGGCCATAACTAAAACCAGGCTCAGCCAAATGGATTCCTGGAACGATATAACGACCAATGAATCACTGGCTACAAGAGAACTAAGTTGCAGAACATAAACTCCAGCATCCAAGGAGCATTAGCATATACATATCTAATTTCACGCAATATGACGGCCTTAAGCTATACCATCATTTAACAAAAGCTCCAAACGATAAGTTACCACATGACATCAAGGCGGCTTGTAGCAAAGTAATCAAGGAAAAATAATGGCTTGGCTCCAGAAGTGACAATATCATCGACACTCATAGCAACCTGAGAATTGAAGTTGATCAGTACAGAAATCAAAACACGTACACAACCACATGACTCATCTTGGGTATTAGTATTACCAAATAAATACCAATGGTCTCATGAATTATGCAAAACGCTAACTTCATGGTGACATAAATCCTTTGTATGAATTCCAAAAAGGAAAAGGTTTGTTTCATTTGAAACCTGGGGATGTCTAGTTTTGAAATGCTGGTTCCTCCAAGCATGATTGAATAGGAAGCTAGTAAAAGAAATACCAAGAACATGACAGTGCTGCTGTCTAAAACAAAAATCATGCAACAGACCTGTAACTTTGAAAAATCATAACTAATTCTAGAAAAATCGTTTTCAAGAGATTCGAATTTTGAAATGATCTTTAAGATGTCTACTACAACTTTTATGAAGACACCAACTTCAAATACCCAACCAAAATGTACAGTTTTCAGTAAAAAGGCAACTGCATCAAAAGCCCAAAAACACAATTTCAGATTTGCAGATCTTTGTTCTACCTTGAATTTAGCCAATGAAATGTAAATATAAGAGCTGGAACATAATGAAACAAATCAAAGAACATAGAATCAATTAAAAGACATAACAGAATCAATGAACATAGCATGGATTATGGAAAAAAAAAAAATTTATAATACAACAAACACAATTATATGGATTATAGTACAAACTTTCTTGATAGTTCATTATTCCCACATGACTCATCTTAGTTCCCACACCATCAGTACCAACCAAAGATATGAGTCACTTATTCACCATATAACTTGATCATCCCAAGAACAAGCTCCAGCTTACAGAGAACCACAACTGTTACTAATTGCATACACGCATAATCAATACCAATGGTCTCATGAATTCCAATATCAAATGCAAGCTACATTTAATGGGAATTTAATTTATATCATGCATGTTAAAGCTTGATCTGTTTAATTTGCAGGATCAAAACACACTTACATGAAAGTTAATTCTTCTCTCATATCACTATGAAAGCTCTAGCGATGTTAATTTTTCAACTTCGATTGTAAGCAAGTCTCTGATTCCGCTTAAATCCCAACCAGTACAAATTGAAGCAAGCAAGCAAGCTAGTGCAGAAATTAGTGGTACTAGTTCATCATCACATATCAAGTCTGAATGATGCATACATATAAAAATTGGAACAGAATGAGAAGTGTTGGATTCAATTAAGCAATTCGATTACTCTGGTCATAGGGATTCCTTTGTTGATCGCCATGTACGGCTACCAAATCCCGGAGTCCGGCAGCCTTATGGTCCAGGTCATCGTGCTCCAGTGCATCATTTGGTATACTGCTCTGTTGCTCTTCCTCTTCGAGTACCGCGACGGCAAGCTGCTAATAATGGAGTAGTTCCCGGAGACCGCAACCTTCATCGTCTCCTTCAAGGTCGACGCCGGATCGACCTGAACGATCTGGAGCAATCCGATTACCGGCGAGTCGGTCCCGATACTGTAGAAGCAGATATCGACTTCGCCGCGGTGATGAAAACGAAGAGATCGGAGTAAGCTCCGGTGCAGGCGAGGTCTGTGTCTGTGTGGAAAAGGAACGAGAGAGAGAGAGAGAGAGAGAGAGAGAGAGAGAGAGAGAGAGAGAGAGAGAGAGAGAGAGAGAGAGAGATCGAATCAAGCTTTTAGGTTTTGGAATTTCTGATCAAAATTGGAGGTCAAATTTGAATGCACGGTTATAAACGTGTATTAAGCTTAAGGGTAGAATGGGAATCAAAAAAAATTAAAAACTGACCTTTTTTAACATCACTTTATTATTAATAAGGATTAAATTAATATTACTAACAATTTATAATGGACCTTTTTATCAAGTGGCACTACAACAGAAAGCCTTTTTAGCGACCAACTTTTTTGCGAGAAATTTATTTTCCTCAGTAAATGTCACTTTTTACGAGGAATATTTCAATTCCTCACTAAATGTCATTAGGTTTTCTACGAGAAACATATTTTCCTCACTATACACCACTTTCTACGACGAATATTTCGGTTCATCCCTAAAGGTGACCAAAATTTGGTCTCCTAAATCTTCATGTTATTAGTGAGGAAATATGAGAGTTCACTGAGGAATTTTTTCATCGCAAAAAAGACATTCAACGAGAAAATTACAATTTCATCGTTATTAGTTTGGCGGAAAATTATGTAAAACCCGCCAAATCAACGACGACAAAGCTATGGTTTCCTTGCTAAAAGTCTGTGTTTTGCGATGAACTATTTTCTCGGCAAAAGAAACATTTAGTGAGGAAAATACACTTTCCTCGTTATTTGTTTGGCGGAAAATTATTTAAAACCCGCCAAATTCATCGACGACAAAGTTATGGTTTCCTCGCTAAAAGTCTGTGTTTTACGATAAACTATTTCCTCGTCAAAAGAATCAATTAGCGAGAAAATAACGATTTCGTCATTATTTGTTTGGCGGAAAATTATACAAAATCCGCCAAATTCAACTACGACAAAACTATGGTTTCCTCGCTAAAAGTCTGTGTTTTGCGAGGAATGATTTTCTCGTCAAAAGAAGCCATTAGAGAGGAAATCACACTTTCCTCGTTATTAGTTTGGCAGAAAATTATGTCAAACCTGCCAAATTAAATGGCGACAAAACTATGGTTTCCTCGTTAAAAGTTCGTGTTCTACGAGAAACCATTTTCTCGTAAAAAAAAAAAAAAAAAAAAAATAGCGACAAAATAACGATTTTGTCGTTATTAGTGTGGCACAAAATTGGATAAGACCAGCCAAATTAAATAGCGACAAATGTGATCATTCCTCACTAAAAGTCTCATTTAAGTGACGAATGATTTCCTCGCCCTTTATATATGTACTGATGATCTAATTATTCTGTTGTTGTAAATTTTGGTAGTTAAACTAGTATTTTGATCAAGTATGAATTATTATTTTTAATCAAGTATAAATAAGTATTTTTCTTTAGTTGATAAAAAAATAATTTTGCATCAATTGATATACGAACTTGCCTTGTATGTAGTATAACAATTGGATTGCAACATTTCAGTTTCAATTAAACAGAAAGGTCGAAAAACAGAGAGTGAAAAAGGAGAAAAAAAAAAAAGGGGTCTCCTAGGTACATAATTTGTTCATTGAAGAATTATGCAGCGATCTTACCAACTGAACTACTAGCAAGACAAGACATTTGTTATACGTAGCTTTTATACACACACACACACACATACATATACATACATATATATATGTACACATACATACATATACATATATACATACATACACATACATACATACATACATACACAAACTTACTCAGGTGCGGATTTCTGCACCTAAGCAAAACGTACGGATTTCTCATTTTTACCCACTTTCCGATCATATTTTCACATCTTAACCGTTCAGTTTTTATATCATAATGTATAGATCATCTCTACAAAATTTCAGCCAATTTGATGATCGTTAAGGCATCCAAAACTGCAATGTACACGAACGAACCGAATCTGTCTAACGGGAACCGTTCGTGTTTATAATGGTAAATTGCAGTTTTGGCTGCCTTAACGATCACCAAATTGGCTGAAAATTTTCCGAAGTGATCTATACATTAGGACCTAAAAACTGAACGGTTAAGATGTGAAAATATGATCGGAAAGTGGGGAAAAACTGGAAATCCGCACCTTTTGCTTAGGTGCGGATATCCGCAGCCAAGAAGGGCTGCATACATACATACATACATACATACATACATACATACATACATACATACATACATACATATATATATATATATATATATATATATAGTAAGGAATATCTTTTTCTGGCTATTTTGAGAGATAGCTTATTAGACTCTATCGCATTTCGGCATCTCGACCGTTCAATTTTTAGGTCCTAATGTATAGATCATTTCTACAAATTTCTAGCCAAATTGATGATCGTTAAGGTATCGAACTAGATTCAATCAATAGACGAACTGAATCTGTCCGACCTGAACTGTTCATATTTATAATTGTAAATTGCATCTATGAATGCCCTAACTATTATCAATTTAACTGAAAATTTGCAGAGGTGATCTACTCATATATATCTAAAAATTGAACGGATGAGATATGGATATGTGATCGAAAAGTTAGTCTAATAAGTTATGCCTTAAAATGACAAAAAAAAAAAAGGCATCCCTCACTAGAAGGGTATGTATATAATGTGTGTGTGTGTGTGTGTGTGTGTAAACCCACACGGCCGCACACCCTTAAGGCCGCCTCTATTTGCAGAAGGGTCTCGAACCCAAGATAGCTAATAACCCGCTTATCGATTCTGCCTCATTCATATCCACTCAAGAGCATTCTTCTTCGAAGGGATTGTGCCTCGAATAGATTGCATCTCAAAGGGATTGTACTGAACTTGAATTTTTCCTTGAGCAAATTTCTCTTCACTCAGATCATCCTTGCAGGGTTCCATCCTATCGAGATTCTCCTCGACAATTTATTTCCTCCTCCACTATATATTCTCACCTCAACCAGATATTTCCACCTCAACCATATATTCCCTCCTCAATTGGATATTTCCACCTTGACTACATATCTGCCTCAACTAAATATTTCCACCTCGATTAGATAGCTCCATCTTAACAGGATATGTCCTCCTAAACAAGAAATATCCGTACTGATTCACTAAAATTATTCTCAAAATTGAATAACCTTATTGTTGCATCATGGCTAGCCTCTACCTTAAGCAAATCCCTAAAACATATAAACATGTTTTGAACTTTTCCTATTCCTATTATATGAAGGAGCTTTCTCATCGATGATTAGTTTAGATTTTTTCTATTCCCACTAGATTAAGGAGTTTTCACATTCATAATAGATTAAGAGTAAATGCTCCATAATATATTTTTATATATTCCCAATAGAAAACTATTCTTTTTCCCGTTTAAGTTTGCAATGCTATTAACATGTCTAATTTCATAATCATTATTCATATTTTTTCTTTTAAAAATATGATCGAATATCATGAATCTCTCTACAATTTAAGATTTTCGCAATCATAAAAATATCCTATACCCAATTTATTTTTATAAATACATTATTATTATTATTATTATTATTATTATTATTATTATTATTTTAACAGGGAATATTGTTATTTTTATAAAAGGCATATCAAAAAATAGAGAAAAAGAAATCAATTAGAGAAGCGGGATAATGAAAACCTAAATGACCGAAGGCGGGGAGGAAAATAAATTGGCGCTAATTCAAAAGAAGAAGAAAAATAAAGATAAACCCTAAGGAGAAAAGAATTCTATTTCTCGGCAGTCGCACGACCATATATCTCATGGTTTTCTCCTCAAACTGCGTCTTCGTGGCTTCCTCTCTCAATCTCATATCTTTGAAGCTCTCTCAGATCACTATCTCTCACGGAGGGTTATAAGAACGCGCATCCCAGTCGCCTCCTTCACTTCTCCTTCAGCAAAATACACAATTGCGGTTCTCAAATCTATTCCTCCACTGCCAACAACAACGTCAAGGTCATTCTGCTCTGATCTTGTGTTAAAAGATGTTAAATTTCAATATTGCTGTCATGGAATTCTTTTAAATGTTTGACGGATGCATATGGGTTTTCTGTAATTGTGGGTTTCTCTGATATGTAATCTTTATGAGTTGTTGGGTTTCGATCTGTTGCGATCATAATATATAATTGAACATATCTTAAGCATGTGATTGTGTTCTGCTCTAGGTGGACTCCCATGTTTTACTTAATTGGTTAACCCATCAAGTATTGTGATTGCTTTTGGATTTCTCTTGATGATTTTGTGATCTGGGTATTTGAAAAGTTTTGATATTTCTAGTTAATTCAAGTTGCAACACTTAACTGCAACCTCTGTTACAATCAATAGTGCATTATAAGAATCGGAGCTTTTGTGCAACCTCTGTTTACTTATGCTTTTGTGCAGGAAAGAGTCGGAGCATTTCCAAAATTTAGCTCAAGTTCAAGATTCTAAGGTAATTATTTTGTTCTGTGTACTCAGATTTTTTTAGCTTCCATTTTAGTCTTGCAATTAGTTACTTTATTTGATGATAGGATCTATATCAAACTTCTACAAAGCCAAAAAATTAATGGTTGGAATCCTTAATAAAGGGAGATAGTATGTAATTGTGGAGGAGATCTGTAGATGGGTTTATACGTGTCTAAAAGAACATATAATGGAATGTCTTATGGTGTTTGATGAAATGGGGGGACTTCTGCAACGAGCTTACCCTTGGCTTCATAATGGGTGAAATAATGAGTGGCTTAAACCATTAGACTAAGGTCATTATTAACCAAATAATCATTAGATCATAGGGGGACTGGGTAGTGGCTTAGGCTCTGTCCATAGGGTACTGGCTTTATATATGCTAACATCTATTCCTTATATGTCTAATGATCTGCATCTTCTGCGATTTTTATTGGTGTTTGTGTCAGTAAAACTAACTGGGTCTGCTAATTTAAATATTTCTCAAGCTATTGGCAAATTATTTAATTGCTCGGGTTGTACAATAGGGTCCTCAAATTGTTTGGATATCCAATGTAGTTGTAGTTTTGGCTCTTCTTATGAGTCTTGTAAGTTAAACTTATTTTATTTTTCTTATAGTAGCAGTGACAAAATGTCGAAACGTCTTCGTTCTAATGTTTCCAGTGCCCAAAAGGCTAATGTTGGTATGTATTGTACAATTTCTTTGCTACAAACATAGTATGTAAATATAGAATTGTTTTATTTATTTCACTCATGATTACTCAAAATCATGTCAAATGAACAGGTGTCACTGTGACAAAACGGTTACGCGTACAAGCAAATGAACCTTCACCCCCAACTTCTTTGCAAGATGAACTTGAAGTTCCTGATATGCCTACCTCTAATAGAACTACCCAAAGGGCTATTGCTAGTACCATTATCCAAAGGCCTACTGTTGGTAAGTTAGACTCTGACCATTCTGAATTAAGTTATATATATTCTTTATGGGTCTAAAACAATTGCTGCAATCTTAAGTTATTTCAACCTATGACTTAATTCAAAACAAAAAAAAAATAGAAATCATAAGTTAAAATTACATTGATTATAACAGGTGACTCAATGAATGCACACATTATGCGCCAAACTACTAACCAACCATCAATAAATGCTACAACTGAAGGGTTGAATGATGCTAGGACATCAATCGATATCTAAGGATCTACTATAGGTACTCATTGTGTTGCATTGTTGTATTTAAAAATGGAAGGAAGTAACACCAGAAGATAGGACAAGTTTGATCAAAAGAATAATTGTGAGTGATTTTTTTCCCTAAATATTTATATTATTTTATTATATAACTATAGTAACGTATTTTGTCTGACATTAAATTATTTATATGTAGACTAAGTACGACATTGACATGTCTCTACCTTGGGTTAAGAGATATGTGAATAAATCATTTCGAACAGTGTTTACTAATTTCAGTTATAAGTTGAAGAAGCATTTTTAGCAATTCTCAACAAAAGAGGAAGCATTAGAAAATAAACACAAATATGTTAAAAGTGAAGAAGAATGGGCTTTTCTGTATATTTATTTTTCTAGTGAAGATTTTCAGATATGTACAAGTTTGTTTGTTCTTTTTATTTTTGCTATAGTTGCTTTTCAAATACTACACTAATTTTGTTAATAATTTCTACATTTTAGTCTTCTTTTGAACGATAGGAATAGAAAATTACAATTCCAAAATAATCATTTGATATGTTATACTTTCCAGATTGTTTCAGAGAAAAATTCTATTAATAGGTCACGTTTGAAATATCACCATAAAGCAGGGTCGAAGTCTTTCATGTCGCATCAAGAACAGATTATGAGTTATCTATATAGTTTTGTTAATTAATATATTGTACCTATTATACATGAATGTCTTAACAACATTTTTTTGTTTAATGCAATAGGCTGCACAAACAGGGGAGATACTAAGTGCAATTGAACACTTTCAAATGGAGTACAAAAGCATTAAAAAAGGTTGGGATTTGGGAGCGAAAGAATTATGAGTAAGTGACCTATTGATGTATGTAATATAACTTAAATTATAGATGTATAACTATATGCATATTTATACATAGATATGTATTTATATAAAAAACGATTACATAGATTAAGATGATGAATATACCTCTTGATTACAAGAGATTATTTTGATTTACTAGGAACTAAGCAGAAACACTTAAATGTATTTTTTATTTATTTGCAGGATCAAATGGTTAAGATGCGAATTGAGACAACTCTTCCTGATGGGACTCGAACCATGAATGATGATGAAATATGCGCAAAGGTTCTTGGAATAAAATCAGGCTATATCAAGGGTTCTGGTTTTGGCCTTAGGCCTCCACCATCTAGCACTTCTCGATCATCAATAGATGAAATGTCTAAGAAGAATAAAGAGTTAGAAGATAAACTTGAAGAGACCCAAGATACTATAAAGGCTTAACAAGAAAAGATTGATGCACAAAACATGCTGATCCAAGAATTGCAGGAGCAAGACAAAAAGTTTGAGGAGTTCATGGCAACTTTTATGAACCAACAAGTATCAAGTTAGTTATGCGCATCTAGGATTTAGTATCAGTTAAACAAGTTCATTGATTTTTAGATCCTTTTGAGTTCAGTATTGATTTTAGACTATTCCAATTAGTAGTTATGGTAGACAACATTATGAATTATTATTTTGTTTCTTGCTTAACTAGTTTTGAATAAGAATCCTCTTTTTAGAATAAAATAATGTGTCGCCGGTAGGTCGTATCGTAATAAGAAGACAATCGCAATAAAAATAAATTTCCTTGCTATAGATTAAAATCAATAACGACAAATTTTTTTTCTCTCACTATAGACTGTAGATTTTACACCGATGGTAAACACATTCCTCATTGTTGAGTATCTTTATCGAGAAAACTTTTTCTCATTGAAAAGATCAATTTTACGATGAAACAAAATTTCCTCGCTAAAAATAGTTTATAGTGTGGAAAAACTTGGTCGCCAAAGCTATTTATAACGACGAAAATATTTTCGTCCCAAAAACTATAGTTCTAATGCCGACAGAAAAAATATTCCTCGTTGTTGAGTATCTTTAACGAGTAAACTTTTTCTGGCTGAAAGAATACATGGTACAGTGAAACAAAATATCCTCGTTGAAAACGGTTTACAGCGAGAAAAAACTTCCTCACCCAAAGCTTATAACGACGAAACTTCGTCACAGAAAAACTAGTTTAAATATTTTATTTATTTATATTTTTTAATTTTTAATTATCATTGGCGAGGAAATGATTAATTTCGCGAGGAAATTTAGTATGTCGGAAAATATATTTGACGACTATTTTCTAATCTTCGAACTTTTTTAATGAGAAAAAAGTATGGATTTGAGTGAGGAAAGAAATTGTCGCTATAGAATAACAGCGAGATAAATTAATTTCATCACGAAAATGGTTTGAGGAGGACATTATTTTTTAGTCGCTGAAGCTTTTCTTGACGAGCATTCTCCAACAAATTGAAGACGAAAAAAATTTCCTCGCAGAAGTACTTTTGCGACGAAATATCTGTTTTTAGCTACGAATTTGTTCCTCGCAAATGATGTTTTCTGTTGTAGTGTGGGAAACTAGGTGACCTTTTTATCATTTCACAATCTAATGTGACCTTTTCCATCATTTCCCTTATATTTTTTCATAATGTACACCTTCTATATTTTTTGTAGATATTTTCACTGATAATAATAAAAATAAAGAATGACAATAATTAATATAATTGTTCACTACTGCATGTCATACCATAATGGCATGCATATCATTCTCATTCGCATACTCATTAAAACAAAAAAGTGTAAACACTGGTTTTGCTCTATGTTAGACACATTGTTCATCAATATTTAATCAATTAATGGCATTTACATAGGAACAAATCAGAGCAAACTTCATGAAACACCTCGAGTATAATCCCGTGATAATCTTCCGAATTCATCGAAACATAGTAATTCAAGAGGCTACGAAGATCCTTTGGCTCTTCGATCCGCTTTGCCATTATCATCTCCGCGATGGACTCCCTAAAATCTTCTCTCGGATCATAGGAACACTTTTCCATCGCAACCATTACGACAAATTTAGTCCCTGTTGCTTGTGCTCGATCATCATATACTACTTTGTTCTTTCTTCTCCGACGATCCACATGCACTACTCTCGCGGCATCCTCCTCCTGCCTCTCTCTAATCATTTGGTCTAGTCTCTCTTGAACCATCGCATGCGCTAAGCTTGATATCGACGGGTACCTGTTACGATCAGAAGTGCTGGAGCTCTCTACTTCCTCGGAAGACGAAGACACGCTGAGCCTGCAGCTACTGCAACACAATGCCCGAATCGGAGCTCTACGTTGCAGCTGCGCTTGCTTCTTGTGCTGCCTGGAGGCTCTCATTGTTGGAGAGCTTAATTTGAAGGAATTTTGAGACGAGTTAATAAAAGTTATGCACAATGGGGCAAGTGGGCTGCGTTTATCATGATTGTGTCTTGTGTTTACAACACTAAATTCATGAGATTAGAAGGCAAATGGGGAACAATATTCGTTTAGTTAATCGAGCCATGATCATGATGTTTAAGTACTGGACCGGAATAGTTTCCTTTATAGGCTCTTATTAGGTGGCAGATGATCTTGAAAGTTTGGTTAATATGGAAATAAGTAGGGTTCCATGAATCCTTTTATTAAAAACTGTTAGAGTATAGGGACAAAGCATGCCTTAGATGAACTGAATAGAGCTATTCTTGCAATTCTATCTTCAATATTTAGTTGTTTAATGCTGCTTGATGCATCATCTAATTATGTAGAAAATCCCACGAGGATATGTACAGTTGGTGAGAATCTCTTTTGTGGATTCCTATCACTGTATATTGTACTCAAAGCATTCTCAAAGGGAGAGAGAAACTAAAACAATGGGAAATTCATAGTGTTTAGCATGTGACCATATCAATTTGGATTAGGTAGACTGGTCATGTTTAACTTCAACCATCAAAAAGTGGCATGTGCTGCTATAATGTTCATTGGTAAAGCAAATGCTAATGATCACTTAAGTACTTGATTAGTAGTCCTGCCACTTAATTAACTACAATCAAGCCGATCACTTTTCTTTAGGGTTTCAAACTACCAATCTTGGGCTATAGCGGCCCGTTTAAAGTGAATTGGTTGTTCAAGCCTGATTTCAGTTTCTCGGGCTGGCCGATTTATAAAGCATGTGGGGGTGACCGGAGTCCAATTGTCTCGGAACTTGCTGAAGCTGGGCCAATGAATCATTACAGTGCTCTAAGCTAACACCTGTCACTTCGGATCATCCCAACCGACTCGTCTGTAATCGTGTCGTGAAAGGTTCACATAATTATCTCGGGACCTGCTTTGGTCAAGCAAATCATTCTAGTGCTAAGTGCTCCAAGCCAACACCCTGTCACTCTGGATCATTCCAACCCGACCCGCCTTTAATCGTGCTATGAACAATTCACATAGTTGGACCTATAATTTGGAGCAACTCATGACCAGCCCAGCCCAGCTGTGAATCCAAATAATTGGGCCTAGAGTTTCACACTCATATGGTAAAAACCAAAGACAAAACCATCTAATCCTTACCTATAAACACCAAATGTACGGTAGCGATTACGGAATATACCTTTTGCTGTCTATATTTCTGGCGCCTTACCAACCGTCGGAAGGTTAGGTAAGCACCTAACCCCAGCACCTTTCGCAAATTCGCATAATCCATTTATCCACTGCCCCTCTACTCCACCGTAACGCCCTACATCCCACGCTACTTCCCAACCCGTCTCTCGGTCCCACAATCCCCAAAATACCCCGACACCCAATAGGCCAGCAGCTACCTTTCAGGGCGGAGAATCCAAACCCCGGAAAAGGGTAAGATCGTCTCTTCGAAGCCCTCCACTTTAAACTCCCTCACTGTCCGAGTCCAAGACAATTCGATAGCTTCACGCAGTCGGTCACACCTAAAGATCTCTCAAGTCTCTCTAACAACGACGATGAGTCCCTCATTGGTTGCAAACGGCGGCGTTTCGTCTCCGGCGCCGGTCTCCGGCCGCGTCTCCTCCGTTTACAGCGAGGTCCAGTCGAGCCGTATCGACCACGAGCTTCCTCTCCCCTCGGTGCTCAAAAAGCCGTTCAAGCTCGTCGACGGACCTGCTAGCTCCGCCGCCGGCAATCCAGGTCAGTTTCGTACTTTCACTCTCTTTTCCGATCCCGCCGGTTTTAGTTGTTGAATTGATTTCCAGTATGAGAAATCCTACTTCGTTTGGGTTCTTAGAAATTCGCCTTAGTAGTGGCGCTGGTTTTCGTTCTGGATTGTGTTTTGTGATATTAGCTGCAAGAAAAGTTTGATTTGCACTACAAATCTAGGTGATTGAGTTTTTCGTTTCCGTATTTGATCGCGTGTTGATTTGAAATTTGTGATTTCAGAGGAGATCGCGAAGCTGTTTCCCAATGTTTTCGGTCAGCCTTCTTCACAGTTGGTGGAGTGTGATTCCAGTGCAGAGCTGCCGAACCAGAAGTTGAAGATTGGTGTGGTGTTGTCTGGAGGCCAAGCACCCGGAGGCCACAATGTGATTTCTGGAATTTTCGGTGAGAGTTTTAAGTAGCGAGTGGATTCAGTTTCGTGGTTTTCTATTGTTTTGGAACTGCGGTTGAACTTGATCTGTGTTTTTGGTGTTAGATTACTTGCAAGATCGCGCCAAGGGGAGCACGATGTATGGTTTCAGAGGTGGACCTGCTGGTATCATGAAATGCAAATACGTTGAGCTTACACCGGAATATGTTTATCCTTACAGAAATCAGGTGAG
This sequence comes from Rosa chinensis, assembly GCF_002994745.2. NCBI lineage: Eukaryota > Viridiplantae > Streptophyta > Magnoliopsida > Rosales > Rosaceae > Rosa > Rosa chinensis. The sequence continues at coordinate 1,125,288 of NC_037092.1, forward strand.
AATCTTGGCCATTTACTTGCGCCAAGTTTATATTAACTGTTACTTATTGTAAGGAGCAATTAGTCTGTAATATTGAACATAAATCTGGCTTGCTGATATGCGTGTCTGTGTCTGCTTTCTCATAAGCTTTGCAAATATTGTTCTTCTGCTTAGCCATGCATCAAGCAATTTGGGCAATATATGCAGCAGCTGTGTTGTGATAATTGATGACATATTGCTCATATTTTTATTTTACCAGGGTGGTTTTGATATGATTTGTAGTGGAAGAGACAAGATTGAAACTCCAGAGCAGGTAACTCTTGTTTTCTTGTGAGGAAATCCATGTCAAGTATATTTTCGTAACTATTAATAATCTAAGCAAGTGTAAATGGATATGACTTGTAGTTTAAGCAAGCACAAGAGACAGCTGTGAAGCTTGATTTGGATGGTCTTGTTGTTATTGGAGGAGATGACTCAAACACAAATGCGTGCCTCCTTGCTGAAAACTTTAAGTATGTTGACTTCTTACCAATTTCTTTATCATGACTTTACTTTTGAGTGGAAACATGCAGTCTTCTCTGTATGTTTGGCTTTTACTTTGTTTAAGTAGAACCTAATAACAATGGAATTTTTCTTCAACTTAGTGGCCCTTGATGTCATTATGTGAAAAGTGGTTTGTTCTGATATTGATATTTCGGTTTGGTAATTATTTCTTTAATTGTTTAAAACAGGGGACTGAACTTGAAAACTCGGGTGATAGGTTGCCCAAAAACTATTGATGGTGATTTGAAATGTAAAGAGGTCCCCACAAGTTTTGGGTTCGATACAGCTTGCAAGGTGAATATAACTATTAGCATTCTTCATTGCCATAATCAATATCAACCCATACTTTACATCTTGTTTTCTATTTTCTTGAACTACTATATTTCATACAGAACCACTGATAGCACACTGAGTCTGTTGTGTGCAAGGGATTTGGTACATTGTACTTGTGCTTTCTGGTTCACTATGTCCGGACTCTGTTCTTAAATTTTTCATTAAAATATCAAGGAAACATGCTAGGAACTCATAAATGGGAAATCCCCACCAATTAGATGCTTCTTTGAAACATATTGCTACAGCATACTTTGGTTTCAACATTGTCATGATAGTCAATTATGAAATTTTTTGCAGATATATTCAGAAATGATTGGCAATGTCATGATAGATGCCCGGTCAACCGGAAAATATTATCATTGTAAGTAAATCATCCTTCTTACTTGTTATGAAAATAGTTATGATTTGGTAACTTAATCTTCATTTACATGTGCTCTATGCTGCTTGTTAAAAGTGATGAAACAAGAAAATCTGACTTTTATATTATTATCTGTTCTTAATAAATGATTCACTACAAAAGGATTTTTTTTTTTTTTTTTTGTGACATGTCACAATGAATAACTCTTAGTTTTTTTTTTTTTTTTTGATAGACACCTCTATATTCTGCATGCTTACGACTACGAGTTTGATAACATTTATGTATCTATTTTTATTTTGTTACAGTGTATTTACTATAGTTATTCGTGTGTTTGCAGTTGTACGGCTTATGGGACGTGCAGCTTCACACATTACATTAGAGTGTGCTTTGCAAACTCATCCAAATATCACAATTATTGGAGAAGAGGTACTTCAGCAGTATATTTTCCTTATATTTAAATGGAACACTTTGCCACTGATTATTGAAAAGAAAAAGAACGAAAGAAAAAAAGTTTTGGTGTTTTGATAGAATTAATGCAGTAAGCATCAGTATCTCTGTTAGTACTAAAGTGGCGCTGGCACTCCTCAATCCTGAGATAGCTAACAGCAGGCTCAAGTTCTGCTCATGCATTCATAACTTCTTCAGAATTTGCTGTCCATAACTTTTTGTCACCCCTCCCTAGTAAACCTTCCACTGTTAAGTTGATATAAAAAGAACTTTTTTATTGGCAGCTGTCATAAAGTAAGGTATTCTTGGCTTTAGGATTCATTATCCATGAATAGATCTAAGGTTGTCTAGTGATTGGTCAGAATTACATAATTAGAATTAAAATCGAGAGATTGAACAGGGTTTTAAAAAAGTTGTATTTACTTTCTATAATTGGAACAAAAGGTTCTACTGGATGTACTTATCTGACTAATATCCTGGTGCAGGTTGCGGCAAAGAAGCAGACACTGAAAAATGTCACAGACTACATTGTAAACATAATCTTGAAGCGTGCGGATTTTGGTTATAACTACGGTGTTATACTTATTCCTGAAGGTCTTATTGACTTCATTCCTGAGGTATTATTCTTGAATCTTTGACTATGATGAACTTCATCCTGTGTCTTTTGTGTACATTTAAAAATCAAAATCACTGCACAAATAATTGTGTTGCTAACGTGTAATATTTGTAACTTTGCCATTTTCAGGTGCAGGAGCTTATTGCTGAATTGAATGAAATTCTGGCCCATGATGTTGTAGATGAAGATGGGTTGTGGAAAAAGAAACTCACAAGTCAGTCTCTACAGCTTTTTGACTTACTACCTGAAGCAATCCAGGAGCAGTTGATGCTTGAAAGAGATCCTCATGGAAATGTTCAGGTATATATACTTAGTAACATCATCTCTCTTTTTGACTTTGTTTTTCTAGGCATCATCATGTAAGTTAAAATTTTTGTACTATAGGTTGCCAAGATAGAAACAGAGAAGATGCTTATCCAAATGGTTGAGGCTGACTTGGCAAAGAGGAAGCAGGAAGGCTCATACCATGGCCAATTCCAAGGAAAATCTCACTTTTTCGGGTATTTCTATTCTTAACCTGAGGACATAATACTTTGGCTTTACATTTCATTTCCAATGGACTGATCTGAGAGAGATATGTACTCACAATGTGGATCAATTATTTCATTTTGACTACATCTTGGTGGTTTTGCATGAGAGAGATATTAAGGTTTGCATATGTTGGATTTGCTCACCTGTTTTGTAATATTTTCAGGTATGAAGGAAGATGTGGTTTACCAACTAACTTTGACGCTAACTACTGCTATGCATTGGGTTATGCTGCTGGAGCTCTCCTTCATGGTGGAAAAACTGGGTTGATATCATCGGTTTGTAACTCTATCCTATCTCTCTGGTTTATTTATTCCACGGACCATCGTTCTTCTTCACGAGGCTAATATTAATTGCCTAAAAAGGCCTTGTATTAGTTTTTATATCCTCTTTTTTTGGACTGAAGTTTCCTAAGTGCACTAACAGTCTCTTTCATCTGTGTGCTTTATCATGTGATGCCTCCAGGTTAACAATTTGGCTGCTCCTGTTGAAGAATGGACAGTTGGTGGCACTGCGTTGACTTCATTGATGGATGTGGAGAGGAGACACGGTATGGTAATCATTTACTTCTGTTATTATGCAGTTTTAGGATCTTTTCAGATATGAGCATGAAAAGTTTATATAGAACTCCTATTCTGAAAGTTGAATTTGTTTTTCAGGTAAGTTCAAGCCTGTGATCAAGAAGGCAATGGTAGAACTTGAAGGTAAGGATTTGTTGAGTAAATGTAGTGATTTAACATGCCATGTGATGATGATCACTCTCATCGACTACTGGCTTCTCAAATCTTGAATCAACAATTAATTAATGTCTTGTAAACTTTCAGCTGCACCATTCAAGAAATTTGCATCTCTGAGGAACGAGTGGGCTATCAAGAATCGTTACATCAGTCCTGGTTCGTTATGAATTCGATAACATATCTATGACCTTCATGACTTTTTCTTTGTTGTTTTCTCTGTAATTTAACTGGAAGTTTTTCAATGCAGGTCCCATTCAATTTTTCGGCCCAGCTTCCAATTCCCTTAGTCACACACTAATCTTGGAACTCGGGCTTGAAGTTTAAGCTATAGGCCTTTCATTGAGCTCTTGCTTCGGCAATTTCACATATCCTGCAAAAACAATCGGATGCTTCATTCTGCATCTTCTTTTGCTTTTGAAGTGGAATTTTGACATTAAGGGATGATGTATAAAAACGTTCAACGTGAGTGGTGGGTACTTGGCTGTTTATCCGCCGAGCACATTTTGCTTTTTTCTTGTTAGATTTCTTTGCTTCTCTGTTTTCAGGTTTTGTTTTCTTTGCTGGGTGTATTAGAGGTCACCCCTCGATTTTATGTGTAACAAGTCTTGGTCCCAAGACAACTTGTGAGCTGCTGGGTAATAAGACAGATAATAAAGATCGACTTGCCTTCGTTTTTCTTAATATTGATTTTATATTGCAAAATATCTTCGTCTCCTAAAATACTCCGTAATCCCGAATAAAGTAACCAAAACGGGCAGAAATCATGAAGGCGAAATCATCTAGTGCAATAAATTTTGGTCGAGGAAGTCGTAAGTCATAGCTAAGCATCCAAGGTAAGTGCGTAATAATCGATGTAGCAATGAAGAAGACAAGTCATTAGCCCAAGACCTGGTGCTACGAGCCTATCCCTCGCAGCCTAAATAAACCAACGTGCTTTGGTGAGTTTTTCATATGATAAATCTCTTCATTTCTGTCATGTGAGCTCATCTTTTTTTTGCTTTCCTAGAAGTCTTTAAAAAGAGATAGATGTATGGTTTTGATTTTGTCTCATAGCTCATGGATTTGTATGTGTATGCTGTCAAAAGCCCAAAAGGGTATAAAGCAATATTTGGAAATATTAATGGAGTTCACCCAATCCCTAAACCCAACAAGAGAAAAGAATTAAGGAAAATGCACCCTCTTATGGTCCATCTTACATTTACATTATATACCATGTGTTCTTGTCCTCATAAAGATCATAGATTCATAGGAATCATGTTAGGGATTGCTAGCTAGCTTCGTGCATGACAGGCTGGGTGCCCCCATTAATTTGGATTGATTTGTCAATTCTCCCAAATCACATTCTCACTTGTAGGTCAAGTTAATAATATCAACATGGCCATCAATACACTATTAGGGTTTATCGCATATTTAAAAACATTTACACTAATACTATAGACATTATATTGCAATACACCATACCGATTAGTTGAAAAATCAAGTGAAAAAATAACGCTAAATATATGTGCACAAAGACGTTAACTATAAAGCTAGAAGTTTGTCATGGAAGCCTCTAGGCAAATAAGAGTGTATTTGGATGAGGGAAAAAATGATGGAATTGAATTGAAAGTGAGGATTTCATTATTCTTAAAAGCCAATTCCCTCGTTTGGCATAATCAGATTGGAAGTTTTAAATTTCTCTGTGGAAAAAAATGAAGGAATTAGTTATTTAAATTCCTCACTCCAATTTCCACCAAAATATGTGTCATTTACAAATTCCTTTACAGTATTCAATTTTTATTTCCAAAACAAGACTTTTTTCTATTTAACCACGTGGTGTGGTGTGGTGTGTTGGTCGAGCGGCCTAGTCTGGAACCCCCAGGTCTAGAGTTCGAATCCCAGCTCCATCCTGTGGCTAGCAGATTTGAGGGACCTAGGTTGATTAAACACCAAAAGTTCGTGCGTCTGCGGTGCAATGATTAGTCAGGTTACGCTGGGATACACTGCATGAGGGTGTATATGTGGTTACTACTATCGTCCAAACCTAAAAAAAAAAAAACTCTTTTATGTTTTATCTTTTTATTTGTTTTAAATTTTCTTAATTTATTACACATTTCAAATCCTAAATAGATGCAACCAAACAATAGAAATTGTAATTAATGAAATTTTAGATCGATGGAGTTAAAGATTTCATCATTTATAAATTTCTACAGATTTTATAATTTTCTCCTCCAAACGCACCGTAATAGTGATCCACCATAAATATCCATTATCCAACAGAGTGAACAAACCAACATTCATAGAGAAACCCGTACCGAATTCAGCAACACTACAATCACATCGGATAAAATTTATCCGAATATTACACGTATGTATTCATATTTGTTATGCTAGTAGCTACATTAACGGGTATTAATGGGATAAAAAGTGGTTAGAGAGCTAGGGTTTTGTTTGGATTTGGGGACCCAAAGCATTGATGGTATAAGTCGTTTATTGCTTTTCACAAATTGGATCACATGGCTCTATCATTTTGCCTACGAACAAACGCCATTAACAGCAGAAGGGAAAGGAAATCCTTTTCAGCCATGCATTCCCCGATCGCTAAGCCATCTTCTGTTCTACCGATCTCGATCATTTCCAGGTCCACACCGGATTCACTACCATCACTACTACACTCCACCATCTACTTACCCATCAATCCATCATCATCATCATCTTCTTCTTCATAATATCACTTCCATCTTTTTGCATCAGGTTCAGGTCCACGTACCCAATAATATAATTGGCTGTCATAGCTAGCCAGATACGTACCTAATTAGCAGTATTATGGTCGAGAATATTGGCCATTTCGATTATTATTGTCTTGTAGACATTGAAAAACTCCAAGATTCCAACCGTGCCGTCTTATTTTATTCACTGTTGCTTGCGTTCATTGCATGGTTGGAGCAAAGCATCAGATCATATAGGCCAAAGACTTAGTCGATAACTTTTTGTATTTATTTCCAGATGGATTGATCATATATGTAGCTGGTGTTTCCAAACGTCTGTATGATCGACTTGGACGTTTGTCCATTTTACGGTGGTGGATCCGTGGATGTTCTGAAATTTCAGTGTGATGTGTGGAACATATAGAACCGCAGGTGATTGTGATGACAATTTTTAATAATAATAGCAAAATTCTTTTTTATTTAGGTGATTTTCCATAGGGAAGATATTTGAATAAAAACCAAAAATTTGATAATTCGGATATTTGAGAGTTGAGACGAAACCATCATACAATTCCTTAAATTGAGAAAGGTCTTAGGTTTGCGGTGCGGTAATATCACTTAATATGTCCAGTTTATGTATCACTTTTAAGAAAAATTAAATCGCATGCCAAAAATCCTCACTAATTTCGACTGCGAATATTGGAAGCGTTATTTTTGTCTTCAAAGTTGTCTATGTAATGTCTTTTTATTGTTTGAACTTAATTAGAGACATATTGATAATTATCGATTTGACCGTCCGACTAAAGACTCTAATGAGAGCTATAAAAGAAAGATCTCATAGCAAAATCCTTCTATATTATGCACCAGCATTGCAAGTGAACCAGCAATTTCAATCAATCTTATCCGTTGATATTTATAAGTAATTTTTTTTCAATAACTAAAAAATGTACTTGATAATATCTAGTAGTCTATTCTTGTTTGCAAGTGCACGTCAGTGTACTGAATATTCTATCGATTTCGTAATGAAACAATGTATCGTGAAAATATAGTACAATGAATCTAATTATAAGAGTAATATGATTGTGTTTGATGTTCTCGGATCAATGAACAGTTCATCAAACAGTGTACAGAATAATGGCTGTGAATGTCAACGCTCGGAATGACACTAAAGATGGAATAGTAGCCAACTAGCCATACATGATTAGTTTGGGTAGGCACAACTTAATTGGTTTAGAATTGAAATCTTAAAACCCCACATGAACGGGACACCTTGAGATGACCTCAGCCTCACTTCACATTGTTAGCAGGGGAATTATTTTGTGTTCATTAATCAACTTTTATTTGCCAAGTATTTTGTCTTCGAGAGGAATTAGCACCTTCTTAATAATTGGGATATCATTATCAACCAAAATACAGATCAACCATCCAATTATGGCTTTGGAAACATAATGGTGATAGCGAATTACACTTCATTGTTGTTTGGAAATTGCGCGCTATATAGAGGTAATTAATGAAGGGACCACTAAAAAAAAAAAAACAATGCACTAAGGTAATTAAGAAGGGAGTTCCAATGAATCAAGATGTACATAATTAATACTAATCAGAATTTATGAAATGCCATAATTAAGGTAAATCCGCATGTTAACGGGAATAAAAAGACAAAGCAGATCCAATACAATTTAATCTAATATCATCAAATTAGAAATGAAAATTTTTATAATTAAACCAAATCAAATACACGTATCATTCTACATCACGAACACATAAGGTAACTACATAAAACCACATCATTACTAATTTGGTATATCATTGTTATTCTTTCAGAATTTAAAATTGACTATAATCACTCCGACGCGTGATGGTGTTTACATGCCTACGACGAGTTCGCATACGAGTAAACACCTCACCTAATAAGTTAGTATAAAACCAATGGGTGATGCAGCCAAAATAACGTATCCCAGTTCGTTTCTATACACGTATTTACTAATCAAAGGGGAGGGAGGCGGAGGCATCACAATTATTCTGATTCCGGAGTTTAAAACCCAAATGGTTGCTTCTTCTCTGCATCAAAATTGGACCCAAAAGCCATCGTCACTATTCTCTCTCTCTCTCTCTCTCTCTATTTTAAATAACCCCAAATTCTCCTGTCCTCCATTTCTTTATTGTTTGTTTGTAGGGTCTAGGCTCCTCCTCTCCTCAAACTCGCTCCCTTCCTGACCTGACCTGACTCCCTCATTTCCAGTTTCCCATTTTCCCCCACCACCATTTTTTCTTTTCTTTCTTTCTAGAAATCTTCAATGGCAGATGGCTCCAGATTCAAACCCTACGGTCGCAACTGTACTCAAAGAAGCCGAACCAGCACCGACTCCAGCTCCCCGGAATTCGAGTTCTGGAGGCTCCAAAACCCGTCTTGCTCGCAACCTGATCTCATCTCTGCCGATGAACTATTCGTCGACGGTGTCATTCTCCCTCTCAGCCTCGTCCCCGCCCCCAAAAACCCGCCCGACCCGAACCCGCGACCCGACTCTGAAGAGATTTCTGCTCCCGACCCAGAACCGGAACCCGGCCCGGAAGCCCAGGTGTCGACCGGAGCTCTGGTGCTGACCGTATCGAGGCGGTGGAGGGACATGTTCAAGAAGAAGAGTGAGGGTAGTGAGAAGGAGAAGGAGAAGGAGAAGAAGAAGGAGCGGAAGAGCGGCGGAGCAGCCACCGGAGCGAGCTCGGCGGAGCTGAACATCAATCTGTGGCCGTTTTCGCGGAGCAGATCCGCCGGAAATGCTTGTACCCGACCCAAATTCGGGGCTCCGGGAACCCGGAAGGTGAACAGCGCGCCGTGTTCGAGGAGCAACTCGACGGGCGAGTCCAAGTCAACGAGGAAGTGGCCGGCGAGTCCGGGTCGGGCCGGAGTCCACTTGGGTCGGAGCAGCCCGGTTTGGCAGGTCCGGCGTGGAGCCTCAACCCTGGGTAAAACCTCCGAAACCCAAGTCAAGAATGCTGAGAAGAGCACCAAAAAAGAAGCACCCGAAACTCGCCGGGGTAAAACCACCGCATCCGGCGGCGGTCGCGGCGGAGGAGGTGGTGCAAAACCCAGAGTCTTGAACTTGAATGTTCCGACGTGTATCGGGTACAGAAGCCATTTGAGTTGTAGAAGTGACGTCATGAATAGTGCTGTAGGAATCGGCGGCAGTAGTGGTGGCAACAACCACCGTGGCGCCGCCGCTGGCGGTGGCGGAGATAGTAGTAACGCTGCTGGGGCTGGTAGTAATCTTTTTAATCTGCGCAGCCTTTTCTCTAAGAAGGTGTATTAAGTTATTAATCATCATCATCATCCCTCTTATATATTATTAACTCTATATTATCCAAGGATGAATCTTTTTTTTTCTCTTTGAAAAAATTAAGAGAAAAACAGGGTTTCTTTCTTTTTCATATGTAAATTAAACGGAAAAGGTAGCAGCTTTCTTGACAGAAAAAATGGGTTGGCTTTTGTTTGGTTTTTCTGGAATTATCTGATCTGAAAGTGCTATGTCATCTGGTTTAATATTCAGTTTGAGTTTGAATGTGCTTATTCTATTAGGCTGTGTAGCTTAGAAGCTAGCATTGACTTATTGACTTGGTTACATCATTGATTCCAGTACCAGTAGGCGCAAAAGCTTGACTTCATATGCCAGCATTAGAAAGTAACCAGTCTCAAAAGTGATGATGCACCTGCCTTTATAACGTGGGTGCTGTCGTTTTTACCCATGTATAAAGTTGGTTACTTTGTACGTGTTTTAGGCTTTTGATTGTGCTCTGATAATCCCCCCCTTGAGTTGCCTAAAAGTCATTAGGATCTTGAGATGAGCTGCTCTAAGACTTGTAGTGATAGTGTCGTTAAAGATGGTGCGAAAAGAAGGATCTTGAGATGAGCGAGACTTGTAACGATACAAGATAGTCTCAGTATTCTTGTTCTGAGTTTGAATTTCTTTTTTAACTCTCATTGCAGTGTAACTGATGAGTGTTTTTTTGTATGGAGAGGAAGACAAGGCAGCAGATTTTGTGGATGGTGTTTGGGAAATTGACACTAGATGGCAGTTTCTGTAGGTTAAGAGAATGGATTTGTATTGGGTGCTTTTGAACATCTGCACGGGAATTCATGGTTTTCACTTTCAACTTTGGGAACGGCGAACACATGTTTCCAAATCTCAAACCAACTTTCTATACATATGGCCAAACAAAAACCAGGCTATGGATTCCAGAAATTGTGAACTCGTATGTCAGTCTGTTTCAGTGCGTTAAATTTGATTGGCGTTTCTGTTTAGACTCTTTTGGTATACTCTTCCGTTTCAAAATGCAGTCGTTATCTCAAGTAATCGCATCTTACCTTACCTTACCTTACTACAAAACAAAATCACAATTATTCCTATTCAAGATTCATGATTCTTGAAATATAACAAGCTAGTGTTACGTTTAATTTCACAAGAGAAATCAAAAGTAATAATGTCTTGTATCAAAAAGCAAGTGAATTCTTCACTTCCTTGTACAGCTAAAACACAAAATAAAGGGTGCCAAATTTCATCTCCCTTCCTTTCATAAGAATTCCTTTGATTCAATGAACATCTCTTAACGATAAACTTAACGAACCCAATAAAGGAGAATGTTTAACAAATCAAAGCTACAGTTATTCGGGTAAGGGAAAATGGTCTGTACGGTACCCTACATTTGCCTCCTTATAACTTTCGGTACCTCAGCTTTAAAAAATATCAATACGGTACCTAAGGTTCTAACCCCAACCGAACTTTGGTGCCTAGAGCCGTTAGCTCCGTTATGGCGTCTGCCATATGGCAATTTTAAACTTAAAATGACAAATTTACCCTTTACTCTTTTTTTTCTTATTTATTCTTTTTATATAATTAAAAAAAAATAACAAAAGATTTTTTTTTTTTTTACATGAATGCAAAAGAATGTTCATCATCACTTTCTCCTTGCTAATCAGTTCTTCTTTCTTACTTCTTCATTTCAATCATCGTTGAGAGCCAGCAACAACAACAAACCATCTTGCCCCACTTCAACTTTGAACCATCTTCTTCAAGTTTCAGTCAACAGAGAGAATCCATACACATTTTATAGAGGCCAACCCAAATCATCAAATTTCAAACCTCTTCTTATCTTTCTAGGCCTTTCTGGGCTTCTTTTCTCCTGTGCTTTTCTGGGGGTTTTCTTCCCCAATTTGATTCCAATCTCGTCCCACCTTAGTTGACTTGAAACTAAAGAAAAATCAAAACCCATTTCCTTCTTTTTGAGACCCTCCTTCAGAACATCCACAACCAAATCCACACCCCCATTTTCAACAATCACAGCTTTCCCTTTCGAATGCTTCGACAGATTCAACAACCATGCAACTACATTCTCTTAAGTCTTCGAACCTGCAGAAGCCAACAGCTTCAACAAATGCGGCACCACTCCAGCTTCCACCAAACAAGACCTATTAAAAATGCTCGTTTTGGAAAGAAGCCGAATCTCAAAAGCAACCTTATTCGATCCAATCCCAACACTTCCACTGACAAACTCCACCACCATTTTCATAGCTCCCTCAGCCGCCAAGCTACCTGCAACTGCACTCCTCCCAATGTCGTGATTCCGACAACCGGAATCGCCAAACGGAATCCCATTCTCATTGCAGTACTGCTGAATCAACCTCTTTAATGCCAATTTAGCACCACCTCCATGTTCTTATTTTTCTCCCTTGTTTCCGGACAAATCGGCTTTCCAGCTCTGAACCACTTCGTAATGGAGCTCCGATCGTAGCTGTGACCCATCCCGATCGTCACCGGATCGGTCAGATTCAAGACCCAAAATTGACTCGCAACCCGCTCCGAATTCATCAGCATCCATAGCCGGGGCGTCGTCCCGGGTACAGTCTTCCAGCAAGTACTAAACCTTCTGGAAAGCCAAATGGACCTCCGAGAAGCTCAAAACGGTCGAATCTGAAAGACCTGGAGGCCCAGCCTGGATCTCTTCCAAAAAAACCCGAATGAAATCTGTAAAAGGAAGTTTGGAGACTTATGGTTCTTTAATTTTTGAAAGTTTCCAGATTTCATGAGAAAAATGACAGAGAGAGAGAGAGAGAGACTTAAGGTCCCTATTCTTTCTTCTGGATTTCATGATGTGCAGAGAGCGGAAGATGAACAGAAACATAAAGATTGATTTTAAGATTTTATTCAAAAAAAAAAAAAAATTGAGTTAAGACATGAATAGACAAAAATACCCTTCATAAATTGCCAGCTCGCGGACGCCGTAACGAACGTAACGGCTCTAGGTATCAAAGTTCGGTCAAGGTCAGAACCTTAAGTACTGTATTGATATTTTTTAAAGCTGAGGTACCGAAAGTTATAAGGAGGCAAATTTGAGGTACTGTACGGACCATTTTCTCTTCGGGTAACGCAATAAAGGAGAATGTTTAACAAATCAAAGTTACAGGTATTCGGGTGTTCTATAAGGGAAAATTCTATAATAAATTAGCTTATGACATACATACAATACCACTTTTAGGACGTAATTACTCAAATGAGAACCTACTATACTCTAACTAGGACTCTGTTTATCTTAACGAGCACTATTTTCTAATTACCTACTTTAATCTAATGAGAACCTTATTTACCTTTATGACAATTTTTTTCTAATTACCACGTGAGCTCTCAAAAATGTAACATGAGTCCTTAAAGAAATAAATATTACATGAAATATGACATGTATGAGTATTACTCAATGTAACCATGGCTTGACCTACAATCCTACCTACATATTTAGTAAAAGACTAAAAGTAACACAATAGAAAACCGGTCAAAGTATAGGAAAGACTCCTAAATGGCTAGAATAGATACTGTGGGCTGCGAGCACTTGACCCAACTCATAGATGGACTATATATCCCCAACATAAGGCCTTTCCGGCCCAAATTCTATATACAATTTCAAGTCCACCGAACCACCACCGCCTTCGTACGGCGGTGCTGCGCCATATATAAGCCTGGACCCGTTCGCCACTCTCACCTCCACTTACTAAACCCAGAGAGACACTATGACCATTTTCCGACGAATTATACTCCGAACAGCTCGGACCCGGCCGTCAGTCCCCCAAACCCTAAACCCTCCTCCACGTGCTTGCTCACGTGACCTCCCAAATCCCCGCCTTCTCTGCCACCGTAAGCTCACTCAATTTCAAGATTTTGTGATTGATTTGAACTATACGAGCAATAATGATTCATGTATTGAAGTTTGATGCTAGTGCTGTTTGTGCTTGTTGATGTGTTTGTGATCAGTTTTGTGAGTGTTATGAAGCATTAACCATACTTATGGCTTTGATTGATGAAAATGCAGGGTGTTTTGAGCAACCATATCATTCCAGTGCATATGAAATTGAGGTGGTGAAAGCTGTGCCAAGCCGAAGCGGTGCTGGCGGGCTGTATCGTATGTATCCGGCTGTTTTGGCTGGTTTGATTGGACTTGGAGGTCTGGAGGTGGCTTATGCAGATGCTGAGGAGGTACATTTGCATTATTTTGTTGGAGAGCTTGTGAATTGAGCGATGCGTGATAGGTTACGCGGTGCATTGTTGAAGTTGTTTTTCTGTTATTTTTGGTGTTCTGCAGGCTGCTTCCAAGCAGGGTTTGCCGGCTGATGCCCCTGCGAATAACGTGGAGGAAATTGCCAAGAAGCAGAGACAAGAAATTGAGGACTTGCTCAAGAGTAAAGGGATCCAACGTGGTTCTTATCCCAACTTTAGTGTTTCTGTCAAGGGGCAAAAGGTTAGTGAAATGCTACAGCCTTAAATGTCTGTTGGTTTGTAACTTTCATTCAAATGTGGTTAGATTGGCACATGCACACATGCATTAGTTAGCAATGTCCTCTCCTGAGGACTGCTAAGTGACTGGCTAAAGTAAAAACTACATAGTAAAAGAAAATTCATTTTGTTGTCAAGAGGGTGCAATTTTGGCAATTTGAGGAGTTCACGGAGTGATTTGTTTGTTTCTTAAACTTCAAAAGAGACATCCTTAAACAGAAGAAGATAAAGTCTTAGCTGTACATATTCTTGCTAGTCCTTACCCTGACTTGGTTTCTAAATTCAATGTCTTAAACTGTGAGGAGTGCCTAATCATCTTGCACAGGGTTAATTGTCTTCTGAGTTCTGAGCTACATTAGTTTTGTTTATATGCGTTTTGTTCTCTTATAAGAATCTGTGTGTAGCTCTTTTTTCAAGTATCAACACTAATGAGCTTTTGATGGGGTATAGGTAGCCATCAAGTTCCAAATTCCTCCTGCATGTGAAGCTTCACAAGTGATTGCAAATATTGCTTCTAATCTTGGCTTGAAAGTTGAAGGGCATGGTGGTGGTTCAGATATCTCATTACGCGCTTGGGACAGGTACTGTTATACCATTATTTTTGGGAGTCCTAAATGTATACTCAGTTTTACCTATATATTTTGGCTTGCACTTTTTTGAGCCTTTTGGCTTTATTGTTGCATTAAGTAGGATGTGCTAAGCAGTGTTTGATATATTGTGTGAACTATGTCAGTGGAGTTGCTTGGCAACTCATGCTTATGCACCCAGAGAAACAGAAGGAAACTGAAGGTGATCAAGGGGAATTAAAAGATGTGAACGAACATGATCGAGATCTGCACATCCTCGTTTTCCGTTCAGTCATTACCTCAACAGAAAAAGCTGTGAGTCTTTAGCTTTTTCAACTTTATGAAACTATTCTCTTTGAAACCTTTGGTTTTACTTTCTGCTGCTTCAATATTCCAAAAGTAAAGAAGCTGTAGTTATGGGATTTTCATTTCAGTCAACATAAATTATTGCAGGAAATTGAATTTATGAAGCAGGGCAGCTTGAGTCCCAAAGAGCTTGATGCTCTGGTATCTGCTTTACAGTTAGCTGGGACAAAAAAGAGCTTGATCCATGAGAAAAAATCTACCACAGAACAAAGAGTGAGGGAAGATAGCGCACAAACTTCATCTATAGAGAAATTAATAACCAGTCTTGAGTCCATGGGAGTGAGAGTTTATGGAGTTGATGAACCCAATATGAGTTCTACAAGCAAAGATATTTCATGGGATAATCTTGCTGGATATGATCTGCAAAAGCGGTAAGTGAAGATATTCAGAAAAATCTATAATGTGTTAAAATTATATTTAGATGTGCAATCTTGATTCTTGACGAATAGTTATTTTTGAGTGGGATGTGATGTGTTATTGTCTCGGGCGTTAGGCAACTATCGCCACTGAGGGTGCATATCTGATATTGAGTATGAGAGATGAAATTGTTTCTCGTACATGAATCTCAATTGCCTCTCGTTATCTTGCAATAACATTCATGTTTTGATCGAATTATATTTTTATATCTCTGATTTATATGTGGTGATATCGAATATATTAAAATGAGTTCATTTCTCACTTACTTTCTGTTTTGAACTCTTGATTGTTTATGTTTGGGTGTACTCATCTGGGTGCATAAGTGCTTAAGAATACCTAATTACCTATATTGAACTGCCACTGCTCATTTTGTAGACAGATAGAAGACACAATACTACTGGCTTTGCTTAGTCCTGAAACATATGATGAAATTGCCCGTGGAACTCGTTGCAAATTTGAGTCAAACAGACCTCGAGCTGTACTCTTCGAAGGCCCACCAGGTGCACCCAATTTAACTTTGTTGATTCAATATATTTGAGATGATTCCTTTTCTGAACTGACTTACTGAGATAGAGGATTCATGTATTTCTGATTCTTGTTTGTGATTATGTGAAGGGCATGTAATGATTCATTAGTGTCAACTGTCAAGAAACAAGTAGTTCTTTTGGTGCTCTAAAAAAATATACCTGAAGCAGATATTTCCCAGGAGTATATTTAGTACTAAGGTGCTAAGGAAAGCCCCCTTAGTTATTTTTCATTATGTATTTATTATACTAATAGTCCTTAAATTTTAGTTGAACAATTTTATATATATTTTTTTATATGTGAACGTGTGAGCTTTGTCCCACTTTTGTGCTTGCTTTTGAAACGTGTGAGAAATATAAAATTGCATTAGTTTTGACATTTGTCAAACTTACTTAGAACGTTTGTTAAATTTCAGGTACAGGGAAAACTTCTTCTGCTCGTGTCATTGCTAATCAAGCGGTGAGCTGCTAGGCATTTCCTTTTTTTTTTGTTTAATACTTTACCTTACATCCATCATGAGCTCTCCATCTTTTTTCTATCAAAGCATTCCCATCTTACTCTTAACTTGTGAGCTCATGTTATAGAAACTTTGTTTGGTCGATTATGCTATCATAACTGACTATATACTATCATAATTGTTCTGGAAACATGTTTTGTATTTTCTAACGAGCCTAAATGTTCCAATACTCAAATATGACTATTTACAGCTTTGTTCCATGTTATGTCTTTTTCTCTTATTGTTGTCTGAATGCTCCATATTATGACAGAAGCTGTTACAGTACTGAGGTGCTTCCTTGAGGAATTGGCCTTTTTCTGTTATCATTTATGAATGATGTATTATCCTTAGATTCATGGTTTTAATGTTTTTTACCCTTGATCAGGCATAGGGTGGGCTTATATTTTAATCTAAGATCTATAATTGTCAATGCCTAAACACTAGTAAGTTCATGAAATAGACATTCCATGCCTGTAGCATAAGCATCTTTGCTTCTTGTATACATCTGATTTGACTAGCAAATGGTCAAGGGCTTGCTTGGTTTGATGATCTATTTTTTAAGTGAGCAGATTAATCTTTCTGGTAAAGGTTTTGCATGTAGATGAAATCCCAGTTTCAAAAAACATGGAAAGTTCTGATTTCTCTCACTCTCTGTTGAATATATAACATGGCTTGATTGATTTGATGATCTATCTTTTTAAGTGAGCAGAGTCATCTTTGCAAAGGTTTTGCATGCAGTTGAACCTCCAAGTTCCCTAAAAAAATTGTACTGCCAGAACAATAGGAAAAGAAAAGAAACGTTAACATGGCATGTTTTTGCAGGCCGTCCCGATGTTATATGTTCCCCTTGAGGTTATCTTGTCCAAGTACTATGGTGAGAGTGAACGATTATTAGGGAAGGTGTTTTCACTTGCTAATGAACTCCCAGATGGTGCTATTATTTTTCTAGATGAGGTAATTGAAGTAATAATGCTTTGTGGCAACCTTTGAAATATGCATATAAGTGTTATGGTGATACCTCTGCGACCAATAATATTTTGTTGTTGCATGGTTGACACCTCTATTTTTGTGTTCTATTTGCTTTTTATATTTTGTGAAGCTTCTTAATAACTTGGCTTCCTATTTGATGCAATTCCAGGTTGATTCGTTTGCTATTTCGCGAGATAGTGATATGCATGAAGCCACACGGAGAGTTTTATCAGTTTTGCTGCGACAGGTATAATTGGATTGTCATTGTTTTACAATACACAGAAGATGCACCTTTTAACAAGTGTTCTAAATTTGATTTCATTCAAGCATTAATCAAATGTTTTGAGAAAATTTTGGAGTCACCATGGCTCATGCCCTAGCAAAAGCGGTTGTATGATCCAAACGGTGGCCCCGACTTCCAACTAGGTTCAAAACCTCAATAAAGAGAGTCGAGACTTATTCTTTCCATAATCAACTTGGACACTGTTAGGAAGCTATTGCCATGCCCTTATTGAATAAACCATTTCCTGTGCAGATTGATGGATTTGAACAGGATAAGAAAGTGGTTGTAATTGCTGCAACAAATAGGAAGCAAGACCTCGACCCAGCCTTGATCAGGTATATTGGTTTTAGTTTTCTCATTTAGAAGATGAAAGTACTGTAAAACTTTCCAGGATTGTTTACTCTCCTTTTATCACCTATGTGCAGTCGGTTCGATTCAATTATCCCATTTGGCCTACCTGATCATCAAAATCGTAAGGAAATAGCAGCTCAGTATGCAAAGCATCTAACCGAAACTGAATTAGATGAATTGGCAACAGTAACAGAAGAGTAAGTTCAACATATACTAAAATTGTCTTAAATCTCTTTCCCCTTTGGTCAGGATTTGCATACACATGTTCCTTCTCCCTGTTCCTTCTGGGAAGGAGAGTTTCTTGAAACCAACTGAAAATAGCCCATAACTTTTTCTCTGTGTTACTATGCTAGAAGTTGCATGGGGACTAGTTTACAAAACAAGTTTTTATCACTCACAATAAACTTGGAGCGTGGTTTACCGTTGCCCTCATATTCAATGTGCCTTTTAATCCTACAACAGATATTGTCTTTTGACTGTTGTCTAATCGTCCCCGACCATTTTCAGGATGTCTGGAAGGGATATCAGAGATGTGTGTCAACAAGCAGAGCGGTCGTGGGCATCAAAGGTAAAGAATATCATTGTTTTACAACCTCCCTCCCAGTAGTCTTCAGTCTTCACAAACTTCTCTTCCTGGTTTTGACAGCTGATCCGAGGAAAAGTACCCAAAGACGGAGACCAAATCCATCTTCCACCTCTGCAGCACTACATAGCGAGTGCCATGAATCGACGCAAGGGTTTCCTGAGCTCCCCACCCGGACAAACCCAAAATTCCGCATCTGACATAAAGAAGGCCAGGGTTGTACTTGATTGAGGTTACTAGATGAGCTATTGTACTACACACTTCTGTATATATGAATATATCATGCCCATTTCATTAGGGTTTATCACAATAGAGAAGTTCCAACTTTTAGTCGAAACAAGGGAAAAATTCACCAACGGTGTCTGGACACTTAGGGGACTTTCAGAATGATACCTGAACTTACAAAGTTATCAATATGATACCTGAACTCATTTTTTCGTATCAACGTAGTACCTACGACTAATTTCCGTCACGGCTCTTTTAAATTTTGCATGTGTGACGCACGTGAGGCCGAAAATAAGGGCAAAAAGACTTATTTACCCTCAAAAGTTTTTTTTAACTGTCTTTCTTTCTTTTTCTTTTCTTTTCTTTCTTTCTTTCAATTTTTTTTTATTAAAGATTGTGTTTGCTCAAAATCCTGAATTGGAAACAGGTTCTTATCCCAACTCCGGGAAATGGGTTCTTCCCAGAAAAGCTCCCAATGGAGGAGCGTCTTCGACGGCGTGAAACTCAAGACCATCCCATCAATGCCAGAAGTTCTAATGGCTGAGATCAACACTGCAATTTGCAATCTTGAATACGCATGCGCCTCTGTTCTTCTCGAATCTACGTCCCCTTCTTCTTCCTCTTCTTCAATCTCAAAGAATGAGAGCTCTGCTCAACCTCAGTTTGATGCCCGGAAAGCGGATCAGGCTTACAAGGCATAGCCTGCCTTGGCTGCTGGGAAGCTCGATGAGGCTCTTCTGTCATTGAATGTTTTGCTTTCGAAATGCCCACCTGATCAGACCTCTGCCGTTGCGAAGCTTCATTCGCTTATCTCTCTCACATCTCAGTAGTTGCACAAACCCACCAACTGAATTTATTGATGCAGCTTTTTCAGGTGTTGTATCAAATCGAAACAGTAGCCAGACCCAACAGCAGCGGCCATGGAAGATCGAAACAGCAACCTGTCCAAACCATAGGTAATGATGTCGCCGTCACTGCAAGTCGCCACCGCTGTAATCGAACTCCCACCGAACCCAATCTGGAGCCACCCCCATCAAACGTCACCCCCGGTGCGTTACCGTCTCCAAACCCGATCGAACCGGCAACCAGATCCCACTCCGGCAGCCATGGCGATCCGATCTGGTCCCATACTCCTCTCAGCCCTTCGACCCACTCACCTTCATCTCCCACAACGAAACAACCTCAAGCACAACACCAGTCCAACAATACCATGAATTGAACACTGAACCTAGCACATAGAACCCAAGCACAACACCAGTCCAACAATAAGGCGTACTTGCGCCGTCGGGGAAGAACTCCGAAGAAGAAGAAGAAAGAAAGAAATAAAAAAGAAGAAAGAAAGAAAGAAAGAAATAAATAAATAAAGACAGTAAAAAAAACTTTTGAGGGTAAATAAGTCTTTTTGTCCTTATTTTCGGCCTCACGTGCTTCACACCTGCAAAATTTAACAGAGTCGTGACGGAAATTAGTCGTAGGTACTACGTTGATACGAAAAAATGAGTTCAGGTATTATATTGATAACTTTGTAAGTTCAGGTATCATTCTGAAAGTCCCGTAAGTGTCCAGACACCATTTGTAAATTTTTCCCGTCGAAACAATTATGTGCGTAAGTTCTTACTATCAATGAGTACATTCTCTTCTTCATAAATAGCGCATTTGTTTTACAGTACAGTTATGAAAGACTTTCAATTTGAGTACAGAATTGCAATTCCCGTTTTGCCACTCCGATTTTTGGTTTTTGCAGAGCTGCTTTCGTCATAATTTACCACTATCTTGCTTTTTTTCTTCTTAGTTTTTTTAGAAGGTTTTGAGAGACGGTATGATTCGTTTATTTGAGTTGAATGCAAGTGAGGTTAACAATTCCCACGCAAATTAACAAGACTCACACTTAAAGAATATGCAATGAGAATTCTTTAGTAGTGATACTTGCAGTTACAGCATATGGAATCCAGCAAAGTTAATGATGTTCAAATTAGTGATGCTAATGACATGCATGCAGGCGACTAGCGAGACTAACCACGCTTATGCAAAGCAAACGAGGCTAATGAAAACCATACCCGTGCATTCTCAACTCTACGGTAGTCGATTGTTGAATTTTCTCCAAAATTATTTTTTTTGTCAAAAATCACGATTTTCATAAAGAGAAAAACTGTATATTATAATACACGTTTTTAAAGTAAAAAATTCATATTCTTATTTTCTAACCAAATTATTCTCATTTGTAAATCATAATTTTGAAGTAATTCTGAAACAGATGGATCTTAAAAATCTCGACCTAATATTTTTTTTAATAAAAATAATTTTCTAAAATTTAAAAACGAGAAAAATCATAAATTTTTTGAAATCTGTCACTTGAAGAACCTCCTAAAAACCATGTTTTATGAACCTCCTAAAAATCATGTTTATCAATATGACACTCAATAATTTGAATAAAAACATTATTTGGCATGTTTTGACACACAAAAATTACCACGCGCAGCTTACTATCTCCCGCTATTTGGAGCCATGTTATACACGCGCTTCTGACGAGCATGTGGAATAAATACTTATATAAGAAACTAGAAATTTAGCCCGCGCTTTGCCGCGAGATTTAGTGTTATCAATAAATTAGAAGCCTTGATTGAGCTAAAGAATACCTTAGCATTAGTGGACATCATTAGTTTGATCTCCATTCAAATTGAAACTTATTTAAAGCCAAATTATTTTCATTCACATGTTAATATACTAATACACAAAATTTAGAAAGAAAAAACTCACTCAAGAGCAGAATTGTAGATAACTGAATGAAACAGTTTTGGATCAAAATTTTAGCAGCCACTTCTTCTGAAACAATGCTAAAGATTCCTCCAAAAATTGACCAAAATCTTTGATCTCTCCTGAGGTTCGGTGCATCATTGCCATTTTGAAGTTCTACCACAGTCCTTGCAAGGTAAGATGATTGATCATTAAATTCCGCAATACATATTTGACAAATGTTTCTCAATCTAACATGGAATTATAGCAAGAGCTAGAGCATTGTCTTCTTCAATTTCTGGAAGCTGAAATTAAACACCAAAACTACTTTGAATTGATTTAATACTACTACAGAATTATAAAGCGAGGGTATGAGATGAAGCAGTACATTCTTCTTCTTTCCAAAAATGATATAGAGCACGTGTTAATACTTACCAAGAAATGTGGGGGGTAAGGAAACGCAGCAACATAGCTTGCCTAATGCCTCGTGAATGATATGATTCAGTTGAAGTCAGTCTGCAAAAAAATTGCATTGAGGTTAAGTAATTGATACGATAATATAGAATCAACAGACTTTATTGAATTATCACCTGCTGATATAAATTCTTTCAAAATGTCCTCAAATTTCTGAATCTCTGCATGAGTATACACAATTTAACTAACAAAAGCGATCCTTGAAAATTGAAGCAAATTTTGAATCAAAGAATTTGGCTACTTCAACAGTAGTAGAAAAGAAGTTGTGAATAAGCTTTTGTAGGAAAGAAACATTCTAGAAAGAGATGAGCATATATATACACGCACTAGAAAGAGATGAGCATATCTATCACTTTTAGTTGCAAATGGGAAGCTCATAAATTAAGACAATTGGTAGTTGAATTACACAATATTAACATTTGGAACAACATGTAAACAATTGGAACATCAATTTCGGAGATCATACTTGGATTGAAGAGGCAGTTGCAGGTCTTGTAGCAAAGATCAATTGTCAGCTGTAAACCTAACAGAATTGCCCAAAATCAGTTCCAAAGCTGATTCAACTTTAATTTCTTAAAATCTGCAAAATGAAATAGGTTCAATAAAATTTTTGTCTGTCATTGTTTGGTCAGTTCCAAAGCTGACTACATCATATTGTTTGAATCTATCAGGCCATGTTGGATCCAAATCCAATCTGCAGACCATCAGCTAAAGAGTTGGTTGAAAATTCTATTTTCCACAGGGTGATAAAAAATGCATGGGCCTAGGACAACCACAATTGTGAATTGTAGAGATTGGGGTTGACCCTTATATCTTACTGGCTCTAGCACTATTGTGATACATAGGCTAAGTTTACTCTTGTATCTTACTGTTCCACATGGAAGTTTAGGAACTTCTATCAAAACTCTATAAGATTCTGTGATTGTAAATGAAAAGTGAAAGCTATTGCTAATCCATATTTACAAAAAGATAAGTAATAAAAAGTATACACTATTGGTTCTACTAATTGAAGTACAAAATCCACAATTACAAAAACTCAAACAACCTTTTCATTGAGTAAATTCTTTCTTATAGCAGATATATTGATGATGATATTCCAGAATTATAAAGAAACCAAAAGTTGCAAGAATGTATCTGAAAATATACCTGCAGTAGTTCCTTGTCAACAACCTCCTTTGCCCGGGGAGTTCTTTTCTTGCCTGTATCAACTTTCTCCTCTTTTTTCTCACCTCTCAACTGCACCATTGAAAATCCTGAACTATATAAACAACCTTGACAAAAAAATAAATAAAAAAATAAAAAATTTAGGTTACTCTAGATGCTCATTAATCCATTAAATGCGGTTGTCCTTATTGCCAGTCAATCTCAACCCATTTTTCCTCAAGTAGAGCTTAGATTGATCCATTTTCAATTTTTCAATCTATTAGTCTGTCACCAAACAATGACAGACCAAAATTTCATCAGTACACCATACAAACTGAACATGATCATATCATTTTTCTGTTATTAATGGAATATAAAGGGGATACACAATGGCAGCTCGTTGAGGTGAAGTACAGAAGAATTTTGTTTGTCATTTCCACAGAAACTATTTGATGATTCAGCCGTTTGTTGCTGACACGCTATAATCAAAATTTAAATAATGTTTAACCTGTAAATAGACAACAATTTTTGCTAAAATTATTTATACAAATTAACATCTCCAAATATATCAGATATGTCTACCTGTTTTCCACATCTTTGATCTTCTTGAGCTATCAATTCTCGTTGAAGCAGAATTCTGAATGCCATCACACTGTCCTAGCATTCTCTTTGTTTCTCTTGCTACAGTTTTCGATGCCATCACTGTAATTTACTTAAAAGTTTAGATAATTATTTTTCGCAATAATAATTTGTAAATTAATTTGTAAACTGATAACATTACTTCAAGCTAACAGACTGACAACAAACAAATTGACAATAACTTAATAATTAACTGCTCCTGCAATCTGACAGCATTCATATATGAACAATAATCAACTCCACATAAAACTAAGATCTATTTACATAGAGATTAATACTTGCAATCCTAATAACATGATTCAAACATTTGCACCTAAATTTGAAATACTTGGAGATTTTGACAGCTCACTGTTCCTGATATCTGTAGAACAAAAAACAGAAAAATTGATTACTTATTACAGCTATATACACAATAAGGCAACCTGTGAATTTAAATCTTGAAGGACATCATTATATGAACTCAACAAATAATAATACAGTATTTGAAACTAAATAATATGTAAAAGCAGCACGGGCAGCCAAATAATGTACTCGTAGATTCTCAACTATTTGAATCATGAGTGAATACCCAACCCCAACACAAGTTGAGGCACCACTCTCAATTGTACTATTGTTCCTATTATGATTCTTTATCTTCTTATTGTCCAATATCTTTTGTATATTCTGTTTAAAATCTGAATATGTCTTGTTTGAAACCTTTTCTGCAGATAAAACAAACAATTACACAAAAACCTGACCATGAATCTCACAACCTGGGAGAAAACCAATAGAAAACGCCAAAACAGAAGCAGCAACATACAGAGACAAAATAGTACTCCTTGAAATTCAGAAAAAAACTAACACATTAATATATGTTAACATTCTCCATAGATCAGTCAATGTCAGCAACTAATATCAATCAATCAACTAATAAAAGTTCATCACTCAATATATATATATATATATATATATATATTACATATTCTAACCAGAGCCACAGTTTTGAACTTATAGAAATGTCTATTCATCCAATTAAGTAACCAAATCTATTACACTCACTCACCCACAAAAATTGATAAGAAAGCAAGAAGAATGGAATTATACAGAAAAAATTCACTTTCATACCACATTGCTAAATAACCAATCAGTGCTTACCAATGCCGATAAGCAAAGCAGAGAACCCCTTCATAGCCGCATAATATCCAACATACAGTTTCCCTCTCTGCATCTGTAGTTGTCAACAGAAACAAACCCAAATTAATCCCAAAAGCTCCAACATTCAAACCAAATTCAGACGCAACTGAACTCAGAATTGTAACCTGCACAATTGAAAGACTTTTGTTTAAAATGAAAGGATTGAAATGAAAATATTAAAGAGGATCGTGACTCAATTCAATGAGTACTTACCAATGCCGGGGAGCTGAACAAAGCAAAGAACCGCTTGTTCTTTGTCAATCCTCCCTTGAATATCTTTCTGCACAAAAAGAATGATGGAACCCATTAGCTTATTCTTGATGGAACTCAATTCAAACTATCTCCTGCTGTGTGGTTGCTGAACTTCTTCGATGTCGTACTGAGTGAGCGATGGCGATAGGGGCAGGAAGAGAGAAGAATCCGATGGCCGTAGAAGAAGAAGAAAGAAGAGACTGATGGAAGGAAGCATCAAGCATAGCTCAGTGGCAGAACCGCAAAAAAAAAACATCTCAAATGAGGCCAAAAGCGTCACTTTGTGACTCTCATCATTGGTATATACTAAATGACGCACTCTACTGATTAGCTGTGAGTCAGAGTGATGACTGGTAGGTGATAGAAGGAAAGACGTTCCGGTTCAGATCAGCTATATCAGTCAAGTCAAGAATCGAGATCGCTCACTCTTTCTGGTTTCACAGATAGCAATGGCCTCGCAAAGGTCCCTCCTTTGATTCTCCCATCCCTAATTTTCTCTGAATTCTTGTTCTTTTTTCGTTTTTATGTATGTGACTAGCAAATTCTTCATGTTAAGATTTAGAAATCTGAAATTTTTATCAGAAATTTGGGGTCTTCTTCACGTTTTTGTTTCAGACTCGAAAAGTACTGAATTGTAATCAAAGATTAGCTTCATAATTTCATACAGTTTTTCTTGTCTACTTGATTGATTAATGAAAGTTCGGTTCTTTTTCGATGAAAGTGTTACTCTTTCTTCTAAACATGTTCATGTGATAGTTTAGAGTGGAATGTTTGAAGAGAGTTAATGTTGGTAAGTACAATGTTTGCAGTGGATTCGATGTGGATTCGATCTTTGATCAAGCTAGGGAATTGGGAACGTTAGAGGGACGGTTTGATCCTCCTTCTGCTCCGCAGCAGCCCAAGACTGTTGTTCATAACATCATTTTCTGGTCCGATGGTTTCAGTGTAAATGATGGCCCGTTGAGGCAGTTGGACGATCCTGAAAATGCACCGTTCTTAGAGGTAATGGCTATGGAACTTTGACTCATAGAAATAAAACAGAAAAGAAGAAGAAGAAAAAAAACTAGATGATTGTAGAATGACTCTTAGTGATCAGGACTTACCTCGGCAATTTGGGGGTTCGAGGTGCGCCAATTATATGGGACTCTATCCATAGCTAAAATAAGATGCCTGGTTGTATTTTGAGAATTGTTGTTAATACTCTAAAGTCTAAAGTGGTTTGATTAGTGAGATCAAATTTAAATAGGAAATAAATCAAAAATGTATAAAGAATGGACGTCGCATGAACTCTAAGTGTTAAGAGAACATTAATTTTTTGTATATATCTACATTATGTATATATATATATATATGGTATATTTTCTTAACGAGATTACGTATTATACGTCAAGTGCTTAACTTTGTTTAGTGTTGGTTTTTTTTCCCCTTCTTATTCCGGACGACCCCCCAAGTTACAAATCCTCGTTCCGCCTCTGATCCTCTCCCCTAAAGTCCATCCGCACAAAGGAGTGTGGAACTGTTAATAATAGTCACCTATATTTTTAATGTTTGATTTCAAAAGCTAGACTTCAGTTTTTAAATTACGCCTCCTTTAAAGCAAGTATTTTGGGATGTCCAAATATTTGGGGGGCAGGCAATTTGATTCCCTTAGAACTAGCCATGATTTTGATGATTAATATCATCTAAATTATTTTTTGTACATCAAACATTGCTTTCTCGACTCTTAGCCTCTGCTGTTATGGTTTAGTTAATTTTATGACTCTGCTTGTGATCTTCTGGATTATTTGCTTTTAGATATGTATATATATCTCTTTTATCACCAGTACTGGTTCTGTGTTATTGGTATTCTCTGCAGTGACTTTGTAGTTTTTAGTTTTTTACTGCTAAGTTTTTCATGTGTCAACACAGTTTATCCGAAAATCTGACTGTCCAAGGGAGTTACAGCCAGAAGATAGAAGTACTGAAGTTCATATCAATCTTATAAGGCGGGACGGGAAATGCCCGGTGAGTATTCTCTCTAAAAGATGTACTTTGTGCATTACATTTACCTCACCATTCAGAAGTATTGTATTGAAAGTTCCTAATGAAATCTGCAAATGCATCTCAATGCTGTTCAAATGCATTCAATTTAGCCTGTTCTTCCACAGGCATTAATATTTCTCACTTTGCAGCAGGGCCTAGTTGTGGATAAAAGTTTGCCATGGACATCAATTCAGCTTAAGTTAGCTGATGGCACTTGCATGACTGCAGAATTTAACTACCGTCACACAATCAGTGACATACGCACCTTTGTCGACACATCTAGGCCCGGGAGTCCGAGTAATTATCAGTTGCTGGTGATGGGGCGCCCTCCCAAAATCCTCAATGATCCGACTCAAACAATAGAAGAGGCAGATCTTGCCCGTTCGGTTGTGATCCAGAAATTCTAGTCAGCTGCTCCTTTATATTTTATTCTGGTTGAACTTTTTATGTGCAAGGTATTTAAGAGCGTGAACTTTTACTCTTGGAGTTTCAGTGTACATGTACAATGTTCGTCAAGAAGGTTGATTCTGTTCAATAAAATTTGAACAAAGTTTTTTTTTATTTAATTTAATTTACATTTTTATTAAACAAGAACCAAATATTTGGGAATTACAGCAGAATTTCTACCACGTGATGAGTATGCAGCCTAACAACAAGGAGAGTGACAATGGGGGAGGAAGAGTAACGTGAAGGCTCACAACAAGACCCTCCACCACCTCTTCCTTGAACAGGACCATCCACAGCTAAATATAGCTTAGAGCATGTTTCAGCGTGTTGCTGTGGCCGGTCTCCACCTATGATTGGTCATTGGTGAGGTGGTGACCTTGAATTGATAAAATGGAGCTACCACCGGTCAAGGGGTAACTGGCCTAACATCAAAAATTCTAATTTCCTTGACCCAGGCCAAGACCAAAACCTTGACCCAGCCTAACCGGTTGCCACCTTGGCCCAGAGCCCATCGTGGGTGACGTCAGTAGTAAGCGTGGAGACAGAGACGCGTTGAACCGAACGTGGAGGCCACTTCTTGTCGTGTAGCGCGGCAAAACGCGCAGCAGCGTTTTGCAGCAGTTTTTTTTGTCGCGAAGCGACAATAAGGGGACAGCAGCTGGTGCACGTGGAACAATCCCGTTGGTTGGTTTGGATTTTCGAACCCAACTGTCAAATAATCTGGTTCGTTGGATTGAATAGTATCTCCAGATCTGACGGTGGTTGATTAATTTGTATGATTATATGTGTAACGGTAAGAGACGGCAACAAAAAAAAATGGTAAAAAAATCTAAAAAATTCTCTATAAATAACTACCGTTTATTTTACATCTCACACCCAAATTTGTAGCAAACTAAATGCCAAATAAACGCGGTTTTGATCCTTGCTGTCATCCGTTCTATATCAATTTATCTATAAATGTCCATTATTACAATCTATTTACATCAAATATATTTCAATTTTACAATAAGCAAATTTCAAAAAAATTCAATGAACAGTACTTGACCGGTCAAGAAACTAAACTAGTGGAAACACATGTCCAGTAGCAGTGAACAGTTTCTTGACCGGTCGACCCAGTGACCTTGACCTTTTCCTCCAACGGATGAACTTGTTCTTATGGACATCCTCATATGGCACCATATTGGCCAGGACACACATGACTTCTTTTGTGGTGATGTATGTATAAAGTTATATTGGTTGTTAGGATCATTTGACATGTTCTTTTGTAGATTTTAAGACCTCAGCAACAAATCAAGCAACACCACCACTAAATATCGCTTATAGACGTCCTATTACATAGGCATAATTTCTGCAATTACGAATTAGTAAAGTAATCTCTGATGCATGCAGAGGGTGAGACCACATATGGCTGCCATGAGGCCAACACCGAAGATGGAGCTAGAAAGGAGCCAGAAAAGAGAGTGAGGCCCCATATGCAGGGTAAGCCGCCTATAGACGTGAAGAAAACAACACATTATAGAACAAATAAAAAGGAAAATAATCAAAATTACTTAGATCTCTGCTATGCTCATTTATTTACCTTTATTTATATACCAATTTCATTAAAATCCTCTTGCAAATTGGAATAAACGCAATATTAGAATTTAGGAAATAGTAGTTAGTTGAGATGAAAAGAAACCATAGATTGACAAAAGCACAAAGAGGGAATGAGAAACTGAGGAGGCTTACTTTGAACATTTATGAGTGGTCTCTCCCATGTTGGACAACCCCATAGTCAAAATTCAAAACAAATGAAAGGGCTTTGGGTTGAAAGTTAACGTTGGCTTTGATCTTTGGCTTGATTTTGGAACTGAGATTAAGAGGGCAGAAGGGTGCTTTTGTAAGTACCGATGGAAATGAGTCAATGTGTCAATAACTTTAGGAATCAGTCTTAGGAGTGTAGGCTGGTTCACATCCTAAAATAGGATTGCAGTGTAACTTGAATCCTAATTGAAACTATAGATCGATCTCAATATCTCTAATAATGTTATGACTTTCTTGAATTACCAAACCATCAACAGAAACTAAAACAACACACACAAACACCAAATTTGTTAGCGCAGTAAAACCCTTAGCAAAGTGAAACAACTGCGGGCACTATGCTGGAAATAAATCCACTAAAGAAATCAGTACATAAAGAACTTACAGACACACAATCTTCCTAGACCCAATCTAGAAGGCAGCTTTGTCTTTGCTTTGTTGCTGATTCTGAATTATGGATATATGAACCTCCTTCATCAATCTTCAGATGACACAACTCTCCACATAGTTGTCAATCATCTCAAGGCACAAAGGCATGTATATAACACACATGAAGACATACACAGATGGTGTTTTAAAGGTATGATTTTATGGGTTTGACAATCCTTTGGAAGCTAGACATGGAACAGCTTACCAAGACATTCTCAAAGAAGATTTTTGGCTCAGTGCATTTCCAGAGAGATCTGAGGATAAGGGAAACTGAAGAACAGTGCTCTCTAAAATGCAAGCATGTGGCTAGCTGAGTGTGAGAACCTATTTATATGAAAAGACTGGAGCTAGGGCTGATTGTGTATGTGTAATAAAGATAACTCATTTGTTTAAGATCAGACAAATTAAAAAAAAGCAAGCCAGCTCAGCTTAGACACACAGGATTGAAACGCAAGTCTCATCTTAAGCTAAGAGAAATAAGAACCTTCAGTCCTAAAACGGCAAGCAATATGAATGCAATTTATACCTGATGATGATGTGTTGAGGAGAGTAGGACTTAAAGCTTTGAAATCTCCATATTTATGAAGTCCCAAGAGATGAACAATTCCTAGTTATAATGACTCTTGATTGTTGAGCTAGGAAATGCCAATTCTACAATATTTTGCACTAACAGCTTCTTATTTATAGTACTAATCCTAGCCAGGGTTAATCGTTCCTGATCATAATCTGCACCGTTGGATGTTTGTCATATTTGAACGGCTGATATTATGGTAAGAGGACCTGTGGACCTAGACCACGAGGATATACTGTGGTAGTCCTAAACTTCAAGAAACTCTGACTGTTTGACTCAAGATTATGAGACTTTCTTTTGAATTTCAAAACATGCCGCCATTTTTGTGATAAAGTAATCTAAGGTTTATATTCAAAACCAATTGGCAATGGATGGAGCCCAAACCCTTACAAACCATAAGCAAAGTTATATTTTCCAATATGGGAATTATATTTATACACATTCTCAACACGCCCCCACATGTGTGAAGATTTCTCAAGCCATACACGTGGACAAGTTATGTTGGGTGACGGTGAGCACGTGTGGCCATCGCTGAAACTAAACACGTGGGAAACCTGGCTTTGATACCATGATAAAGTAATCTGGAGTTCACATCCAAAACCAATTGGCAATAGATGTAGTGGTCCAAGCCCTTATAAACCCATAAGTAAAGTTATATTTTTCCAATGTTGGAGTTATATTTATACACTTTCTCAACATTTTGTTACCTCCTTTAGCTCTTTATACGTTTTCAATAACCATTTACCAACTACTGATTCACTGCCTGGTTACTGTGGTTGTTTTCACATTTTCTTTTTTTTATATATTATATCTTAATACTCTATTTTCAGGCTTAATAACTCAGCTACTCGAGCGTTCGATCTCTCTTGACTTGCCTAACACCAATTTCATTTCACTGCTTCGTTTTTTATAAAGGGTTCCACTGTAGCCATGCGGATTCTTCCATGTTTGTTCGCCGACGTCATGGTCGTTGCCTCATCCTCCTTTTATTCATTTTTGAAAACTTATCGTACTCACTCAGGCTAAACTCCATCATTGTCGGTTTTTGAAAATGAGTAGCTCCTAAGATTCTTTTACTAGTATTTTTGTTTCTTAAAACTAATTAACTATATACAATATTACAATTTTCATGTAAAGAAATAACGTGAAAAATAAATTTTTTTCATTTTAGTTAATCTCTTTTTTATAGGAGGTATTGGTTTTGATCCCCTCCTTTTATTCTTCTTCTTTGATTAATAAAAGAGTTCTTGACCAAAAGCCCCAAAATGAGCTAAAGTTATCCCACTTACCCCAGCAACAGATTTTTATTCCTCATTACGCAATTTAAACTGAATTGACAATTTTGCCCTCAACCTAATAAAAGAAATGCATCGATGCCATGCTCCTCTCTCTTTCATCCCTCCGATCTACCACTCTCTCACCAGATTACTCTTTCTCTCCTCTCTCTCTCTCTAGCCGAGATATCAACGCCGGAGCTCGGCGAAACCATAATGATATCATTACAAAACCAGATCAATTGTGCGTGGGTCATCGCTGTCATCTCCTTGGTTCATTCCGTCGTCGCCGAGATCCTCTTTGTCCACCACGATGTCATCTTCAAATTGCTTCTCCCCCCTCACATCGTCATTCTGTTCTAAGAGGTTCTCCAGCATCTTATCGTTTCAAGGCGTCACTCTAACAGCGGAAGCTTCCGGTCAATGTCGCGCACCTTTATCCGACATCTCCTGGCCCTAGCTCCACCACTCCTTCACCTCTCCAATCAAAGCTGAATCCCAATCCCAAGAATTCGTACAGCCAAGCCGGCAGAGGATTGGGGAAAGTGTGGAAGAGGAAGTAGTTGAGGAGGAGAAAGACGAGTAGGCCCTTGCCACCGAGCTCCGGCAGTGACTACATTGGCTGGAGGTAGGCGAGAGCGGCGTGCTTGACGAGCGGTTTCTTCAGAATTTCGTGCCACTGCTCTGCTTCTCCAACAGATCTCGGATTCCCGGGTCTGCAATCGGCGAAGGGAGCAAGAGGGAGAAGACATGGGTGCCCATATCTTTTTTTTTAATTTTATTTATTTATTAAGTAATGGGACAGAAGGAAAGAAAAAAAAGTTTTGAATGTCTATTGAGGGCCAATAGATGTCTATTGGAAGGCAATAGACGTTTTAAAATTGATATAATCTCTTAGTTTTTTTTCTTTAATTAAAGTTTTATTTGTCTAATTTTAGGAATATTAGTTTCCATTTCTGCTATCAAAAGTTCTATTGGGGGCCAATACATGGCTGATAGACGTTTACTGGGGGCAATATACATCTATTAGGGGGCAATAGAGGTCTATTGCCCTTCTATTAACGGACAATAGATGTTTATTGAAGGTAATAAACGTTTCCGGTGAGATTTTCAGAAAAATCTGGTGAGCTGCCGCGGGTGACCGGAATCCGGCTGCCGATGACAGGATTGGTGAAAGTTAGCCGGAATCCGGCGATCGGTGACGAGCTCTGGCAAAGCCTCCTATGGTTTCTCTCCCTTCCATTTTTTTCTCTCTCTCTCTCCCTAAGTAACAAAGGGGTGAGGGGTGAAATGGTATAAAAAAAAAAAATCTTAATGGGGTATTAGGGAAGACTTCCTTAAAGTGTATTGAGTAAGAGGGAATAAGATAAGGTTGGTGGGAAAAAAATCTCTAAAAATGGGGTAAATGAACAAAAATCCTTAATAAAATGGAGTGATATGGATACTTTATTCCTCTCATATCCTCGATCATTTAGCCAAAAAAAAAAAAAAAGAACGTGGAAAATAGACATAAATTTGAATGAAGTTTGACACGTTGGAGAATGAAATAACATGATCCCCGATGTGATCGGCTTTTAATACATCCTAATGTGTTAGATATTCCATAAATTTAAATGACCATAGAAATTTAAGGATTTGATTCGTGACAATGATGGAGCTCCTATTGATTAGTGATTACATGCCCATCCTAATGAATGGTCTTTATTGTAGAGTATCCAATTCACCTTGGTCATCAATCTTCCTTCATAAATTCGTTAGTGTACGTAGTACAGTTTTATGATTTTATTTGATTACAAGTTTAGAACATAGTTTTAAAGAAACATATATATCAGGATAAAATTCAGTTGGTGGATGATGGCTGCATTGATAGCATTCCTTTTTCGGAGCAGCAAATGGAAGATGAGGATATGCTTTTGATCTGTGTCTTGAGGGGATAACATTGCTGTTTGTATTTATTCTATAGTTCGTGTATGAAAATCCTCTTGTTATATTAGACATGTTTAATATTGTTATGTGCAGTAGAATTTGGTTTCTGTAGTTGAATTTAATTGGTTTCCGTAGTACAATATCGGCATTCAACTTATCTGGAAATAGTCTTCAAGAGAAAAGTACAAGCTAGGTTAGAATTTTTGGAGGATTTTTTCAGTGTCTTAGTTTTGGGAATACAAATGAAATTCAATCAATAATGGTTCAATACTGCATATTAATGTTTTGTCCTGAGTGTTTCAACTTTCAAGTAGGCTTTTCTATTACGTCAAATTAATTAAACTATGATTGGATTGTTTATAAATTGACCACTACTAAGCCAGAACTTGAGGGCATGTACGTTTGTGGTTACAAGGATGCA
This sequence comes from Rosa chinensis, assembly GCF_002994745.2. Lineage (NCBI taxonomy): Eukaryota > Viridiplantae > Streptophyta > Magnoliopsida > Rosales > Rosaceae > Rosa > Rosa chinensis. The sequence continues at coordinate 1,159,415 of NC_037092.1, forward strand.
TGGCTGCCCTCCAGATTTTGAAGATCCTCCTTCTCGGAGGTCATGTTTTGTTTGTAATACTTGTGGTGTTCATTGGAGTTCGGGATGTCCAAAGTATAGGGAGAAGCATGAAGAATGGAAGAAGTGGATGCGCTCAAGGGATAGAAAATGAGTCTGGATACTGTCACATTATGTTGCTCCAGCCTATTAATAAATCTGTTGTATGACTCCTCATATGTAAAAGTGCTTATGTTAATTTGATTAACTAATGTGAAGTTTTAGATAACTTAAGGTCATCGTTTGCATTAACCATCTAACAGAGATGGTCCGACGGCTAGTCACAGTATTTTTCCATTATTCAGTAATCTTAAAAGTTAAAATTCACAAACCCGATTGGACTGACCACGGTGTTTAACTAGTTATTGTTAAGAGTATGTTAGGGTATTTTGGTAATTTTAGTAGTAGAAAAGCTGATATATAAGTAATTAAGTATGTAAAACTGTAATTTGTAACCAACTCATTAACAGGTAGTCCTCTCATTTTTCACGTTTTCTCCGTCTCTCCCTTCCTTGGTCTCTAATTCATAGCTCAGCTTTCAGTTATGGATTCAAAGATTACGAAATTAAAAACCATAACTGTGGGCTGCGGGCACTTGACCCAACTCATAGATGGACTATATATCCCCAACATAAGGCCTTTCCGGCCCAAATTCTATATACTATTTCAAGTCCTCTGAACCACCACCGCCTTCGAACGGCGGTGCTGCGCCCTATATAAGCCTGGACCCGTTCGCCACTCTCACCTCCACTAACTAAACTTAGAGAGAGAAACTATGACCATTTTCCGACGAATTATACTCCGAACAGCTCGGACCCGGCGGTCGGTCCCCCAAACCCCAAACCCTCCTCCACGTGCTTGCTCACGTGACCTCCCAACTCCCCGCCTTCTCTGCCACCGTAAGCTTACTCAATTTCAAGATTTTGTGATTGATTTGAACTATACGAGCAATAATGATTCATGTATTGAAGTTTGATGCTAATGCTTTTTGTGTAATGTGGTAGCTGTTTGTGCTTGTTGATGTGTTTGTGATCAGTTTTGTGAGTGTTATGAAGCATTAACCATATTTATGGCTTTGATTGATGAAAATGCAGGGTGTTTTGAGCAACCATATCGTTCCAGTGCATATGAAATTGAGGTGGTGAAAGCTGTGCCAAGCCGGGCGGTATCGTATGTATCCGGCTGTTTTGGCTGGTTTGATTGGACTTGGAGGTCTGGAGGTGGCTTATGCATATGCTGAGGAGGTACATTTGCATTATTTTGTTGGAGGGTTTTGTGAATTGAGCAATGCGTGATAGGTTACGTGGTGCATTGTTGAAGTTGTTTTGCTGTTATTTTTGGTGTTCTGCAGGCTGCTTCCGTGCAGGGTTTGCCGGCTGATGCCTCGGGGAATAATGTGGAGGAAATTGCCAAGAAGCAAAGACAGGAAATTGAAGACTTGCTCAAGAGTAAAGGGATCCAGCATGGTTCTGATCCCAACTTTAGTGTTTCTGTCAAGGGGCAAAAGGTTAGTGAAATGCTACGGCCTTACATGTCTGTTGGTTTATAAGTCACGTTCAAGTTTTCTTAGATTGGGACATGCACACATGCATTAGTTAGCAATGTCCTCTCCCGAGGACTACTTAGTAACTGGCGAAAGTAAACTACTTTGTAAAAGAAAATTCATGCTGCTGAGAAGAGGGTGCAATTTTGGCAAGTTGAGGATATTACAATGTGATTTTTGATTGTTCCTTAAACTTCAAAAGAGACATCATTAACAGAAGAAGATAAAAGTCTTAGCTGTACATCATTACCCTTACTTGGTTTCTAAATTTAATGTCTTAAACTGTGAGGAGTGCCTAATCATCTCTTATAGTGTATACTGAGTTTTAAAAGGGTCTTCTGAGTTCTGAGCTACATTAGTTTTGTTTGTATGCGCTTTGTTCTGTTATAAGAATCTGTGTGTAGCTCTCTTTTCAATATGAACACTAATGAGCTTTTAATGGGGTATAGTTAGCCATCAAGTTCCAAATTCCTCCTGCATGTGAAGCTTCACAAGTGATTGCAAATATTGCTTCTAATCTTGGCTTGAAAGTTGAAGCGCATGGTGGTGGTTCAGATATATCATTACGCGCCTGGGACAGGTACTGTTAGACCATTATTTTTTTTAGTGTCCTAAATGTATACTCAGTTTTATCTATATATTTTGGCTTTATTGTTGCATTAAGCAAGATGTGCTAAGTAGTGTTATCTATATTGTGTGAACTATGTCAGTGGAGTTGCTTGGCAACTAATGCTTATGACACCCAGAGAAACAGAAGGAAACTGAAGTTGATCAAGGGGAATTAAAAGATGTGAATGAACATGATCGAGATCTGCACATCCTCGTTTTCTGTTCAGTCATTACCTCAACAGAAAAAGCTGTGAGTCTTTAGCTTTTTGCACTTTATGAAAGTGTTCTCTTTGAAACCTTTGGTTTTACTTTCTGCTGCTTCAATATTCCAAAAGTAAAGAAGCTGTAGCTATGGGGTTTTCATATCAGTCAACATAAATTATCGCAGGAAATTGAATTTATGAAGCAGGGCAGCTTGAGTCCTGAAGAGCATGATGCTCTGGTATCTGCTTTACAAGTAGCTGGGGCAAAAAAGAGCTTAATCCACAAGAAAAAATCTACTGCAGAGCGAAGAGTGAGGGAAGATAGCGCGCAGACTTCATCTATAGAGAAATTCATAACCAGTCTTGAGTCCATGGGAGTGAGAGTTTATGGAGTTGATGAACCCAATATGAGTTCTACAAGCAAAGATATTTAATGGGATAATCTTGCTGGATATGATCTGCAAAAGCGGTAAGTGAAGATATTTAGAAAAATCTATAATGTTTTAAAATTATATTTAGATGTGCAATCTTGATTCTTGAATTTAGATGAGCAATCTTGATTCTTGATGAATAGTTATTTTTGAGTGGGATGTGATGTGTTATGATCTGAGGCAAACAGTAATAGATATGCCATTTTCTGGTGGTAAACAATGACTTTCCGGTGTTAGGCAACTAATGAACATATCTGCTTTCCAAGGTTGTGTCCTTGAAAAGCAGTCAATTCAACAATCACCAATGAGGGTGCATATCTGATATTGAGTATGAGAGATGAAATTGTTTCTCGTACATGAATCTCAATTGCCTTTTGTTATCTTGCAATAACATTCATGTTTTGATTGTGTTATTTTTTTATATCACTGATTTATGTGTGGTGATATTGAATATATTAAAATGAGTTCATTTCTCACTTACTTTCTGTCTTGAACTCTTGATTGCTTTTGTTTGGGTGTACTATCTGAGTGCATGAGTGCTTAAGACTACCTAATTACCTATATTGAACTGCCACTGCTCATTTTGTGTAGACAGATAGAAGACACGATACTACTGACTTTGCTTAGTCCTGAAACATATGATGAAATTGCCCATGGAACTCGTCGCAAATTTGAGTCAAACAAACCTCGAGCTGTACTCTTCGAAGGCCCACCAGGTGCACCCAATTTAACTTTGTTGATTCAATATATTTGAGATGTGAACGTGTGAGCTTTGTCCCACTTTTGTGCTTGCTTTTGAAACATGTGAGAAATATACAATTGCATTAGTTTTGACATCTGTCAAACTTACTTAGAACATTTGTTAAATTTCAGGTACAGGGAAAACTTCTTCTGCTCGTGTCATTGCTAATCAAGCGGTGAGCTGCTACGCATTTCAATGCCCCCTTTTTAGTGTCAATGCCTAAACACTAGTAAGTTCATGAAATAAACATTCCATTCCAGTAGCATAAGCATCTTTGCTTCTTGTATACATCTGATTTGACTAGTAAATGGTCAAGGGCTTGCTTGGTTTGATTGATCTATTTTTTAAGTGAGCAGATTAATGTTTCTGGTAAAGGTTTTGCATGTAGATGAAATCCCAGTTTCAAAAAACATGGAAAGTTCTGATTTCTCTCACTCTCTATAGAATATATCACATGGCTTGATTGATTTGATGATCTATCTTTTTAAGTGAACAGAGTCATCTTTGCAAAGGTTTTGCATGTAGATGAAATCCCAGTTTCAAAAAACATGGAAAGTTCTGATTTCTTTCACACTCTATAGAATATATCACATGGCTTGATTGATTTGATGATCTATCTTTTTAAGTGAACAGAGTCATCTTTGCAAAGGTTTTGCATGCAGTTGAACTCCAAGTTCCCTGAAAAAAAATTTACTGCCAGAACAAAAGGAAAAGAAAAGAAAAGTTAATGTGGCGTATTTTTGCAGGCCGTCCCAATGTTATATGTTCCCCTTGAGGTTATCTTGTCCAAGTACTATGGTGAGAGTGAATGATTATTAGGGAAGGTGTTTTCACTTGCTAATGAACTCCCAGATGGTGCTATCATTTTTCTAGATGAGGTAATTGAAGTAATAATGCTTTGTGGCAACCTTTGAAATATGCATTAAGTGTTATGGTGATACCTCTGCGACCAATAATATTTTGTCTTTGCATGGTTGACATCTGTATTTTTATGTTCTATTTGATTTTCATATTTTGTAGAAGGTTCTTAAATAACATGGCTTCCTATTTGATGCAATTCCAGGTTGATTCTTTTGCTATTTCGCGAGATAGTGATTTGCATGAAGCCACATGGAGAGTTTTGTCAGTTTTGCTGCGACAGGTATAATTGGATTGTAAAAGGTATAATTGGATTGTCATTGTTTTACAATACACAGATGATGCACCTTTTAACTAGTGTTCTAAATTTGATTTCATTCAAGCATTAATCAAATGTTTTGAGAAAAGTTTGGAGTCACCATGGCTCATGCCCTAGCAAAAGCGGTTGTATGATCCAAACGGTGCTCCAGCTTCCAACTAGGTTCAAAACCTCAATAAAGAGAGTCGAGACTTATTCTTTCCATAATCAACTTGGACACTGTTAGGAAGCTATTGTCATGCCCTTATTGAATGAACCATTTCCTGTGCAGATTGATAGATTTGAACAGGATAAGAAAGTGGTTGTAATTGCTGCAACAAATAGGAAGCAAGACCTCGACCCGGCCCTGATCAGGTATATTGGTTTTAGTTTTCTCATTTAGAAGATGAAAGTAATGTATAACTTTCCAGGATTGTTTACTCTCCTTTTATCACTTATGTGCAGTCGGTTCGATTCAATTATCCCATTTGGCCTACCTGATCATCAAAATCGTAAGGAAATAGCAGCTCAGTATGCAAAGCATCTAACCGAAACTGAATTAGATGAATTGGCAACAGTAACAGAAGAGTAAGTTCAACATATAATTAAAATTGTCTTGAATCTTTTTCCCCTTTGGTTAGTATTTGCATACACATGTTCCTTCTCCCTGTTCCTTTTGGGAATGAGAGTTTCTTGAAACCAACTGCCAATAGCTCATAACCTTGTCTCTCTGTTATTATGCTAGAAGCTGCATGGGGACTAGTTTATAAAACAAGTTTTTATCACTCACAATAACTTGGGAGCTTGGTTTACCGTTGCCCTCATATTCAATGTGCCTTTTAATCCTACAACAGATATTGTCTTTTGACTGTTGTCTAATCGTCTCCGACCATTTTCAGGATGTCTGGAAGGGATATCAGAGATGTGTGTCAACAAGCAGAGAGGTCGTGGGCATCAAAGGTAAAGAATATCTTTGTTTTAGAACCTCCCTCCCACTGTCTCCAGTAGTCTTTAGCCTTCACAGACTTCTCTTCCTGGTTTTGACAGCTGATCCGAGGAAAAGTACCCAAAGACGGAGACCAAACCCGTCTTCCACCTCTGCAGGACTACATAGGGAGTGCCATGAATCGACGCAAGGGATTCCTCAGCTCCCCACCCCGACAAACCCAAAATTCCGCGTCTGACATAAAGAAGGCCAGGGTTGTACTTGATTGAAGTCACTAGATGAGCTATTGTACTACACACTTCTGTATATATCATGCCCATTTCATTAGGGTTTATCACAGTAGAGAAGCTCCAACTTTTAGTAGAGAAGTTGACAACGACAATTGTGTGCATAAGTTCTTTACTATCAATGAGTACATTCTCTTCTTCATAAATAGCAATGGCATGTTTTACAGTACAGGTATGAAAGACTTTCAATTTGAGTACAGAATTGCAATTCCCGTTTTGCCACCGGTTTTGACTCATAATAACAAATTACACTGAAGCAAGCTCAAGGCCAAAGCTCCTTCACTGTTAGGCGAAGACGACGAGTCGTTTTCTCCTCCTTCTTCTCCTTCTTCCTCAGCTCGCTTCCGTTTACGGCTGGGATGGTCCCTCCTCCGCCGCGAAACCAACGACGCGATCTGGAGCTGAGTCTGCAGCAGCATCTGAGTCAACTCGGCCTCCGACTCGAGCCGCCGCTTCTCCGCCTCGAGCCGCATAGCCTCCCTCGCCTTGGTCATCTCCAGCTCCGTCTGCTCCATCCTCAGCAGCGACTCCGAGACGATTCGGAAGCTCGCGGCGAGGCCGGAGAGGCGGGCCGACTCGCCGTCCGATTCGGAGGAGCTGTCCGAGTCGGAACTCGGCAGCGCGTGGGAATCCTCGGCATCGGGGGCGAGTGGACGGTTGCGGTGGTTGCGCGCTCTCCGGTTGGGTCCGGGTCGACCGGCCCGGTGTGCCATTATCGGAGTCGGGAGACTTTCTTCCTCAGCTGCGAAAAGTGATGCTGCATTACGTTGACATATTACGTGAAATGAATACAACTTTGCAAAGCTGCTTTCGTCATAATTTACCACTATATTGCTTTTTTCTTTTTTAGAAGGTTTTTTCCTTTTTTAATTATGAGAGACGGTATGATTCGTTTATTTTAGTTGAATGCAAGTGAGGTTAGTAATGCCCACGCAAATTAACAAGAATATGCGATGAGAATTCTTTAGTAGTGATACTTGCAGTTACAGCATATGGAATCCAGCAAGGCTAAAGATGCTCGTATCCATATAAATTATAAAGCAGCGAGGTTAACTATATCCATTCAAATTAGTGATGCTAATGACATCCGTGCAAGCGACTAGCGAGACTAACCACGCTTATGCAAGCAAACGAGGCTAATGACAACCATACTCGTGCATTCTCAACTCTACGGTAGTCGATTGTTGAATTTTCTCCAAATTTATTTATTTTTGTCTAAAATCATGATTTTCTTCAAGGGAAAAACTGTATATTATAATACACGTTTTTTTATTAAAAAATTCATATTATTATTTTCTAACCAAATTCTTCTTATTTGTAAATCATGATTTTCAAGTAATTCTGGACTTTAAAAATCTAGACTTAAATTTTTTTTTATATAATTTTTCAAAATTTAAACAATCGGATTAAAAATTTTGAAATCTATCACTCAGAAGAACCTCATAAAAACCATGTTTTATGAACCTCCTAAAAATCATGTTTATCAATAATAGAAGTATGACGCTCGATAGTTTCAATAAATAAAAACATTATTTGGCATGTTTTGAGTTTTGACACACAGAAATTACCGCGCGCAGCTTATTATCTCCCGCTATTTGGAGCCATGTTACACACGCGCTTCTGACGAGCGTGTGCAATAAATAGTTATATAGGAAATGACGCGCTCAAAGCTAATCAGTAAAGTCAAGAATCGAGATCGCTCAATTTCTCTGGTTTCGCAGATAGCAATGGCCTCAAAGGACAAGAAACCCTCGAAACCCCGAGCCGGAGGCATCCGTACACTTTCCGATCTGAACCGGAGGTCCGCCGACTCCGACAGCGACTCCGATGCTCCCCAGGAGTATTACACCGGCGGCGAGAAAAGGTCCCTCCTTCGATTCTCCCATCCCTAATTTTCTCTGAATTCTGTTTCTTTTTTCGTTTATATGCATATGGCTAGCAAATTCTTCATGTTGGATTTAGAAATCTGAATATGTTATCAGAAATTTGGGGTTTTCTTCATGTTTGTGTTTTTTTAGACTCGAAAAGGACTGAATTGTAATTAAAGATTAGCTTCATAATTTCATACAGTTTTTCTAGTCTACTTGATTAATGAAAGTTCGGTTCTTTTTCGATGGAAGTTCTACTCTTTCTTCTAAACATGTGATAGTTTAGAGTGGAATTGTGGAAGAGAGTTAATGTTTGTAAGTACAATCAACAATGTTTTGCAGTGGAATGCTCGTACAGGATCCTACGAAAGGCAATGATGTGGATTCGATCTTTGATCAAGCTAGGGAATTGGGAGCGGTGGAGGGACCGATTGATCCTTCTTCTGCATCCTCAAGCTCGAGGAGCTTTGCTGGAACCGGTAGATTACTATCGGGGGAGACTATACAGTCTGCTCCACAGCAGCCCGAGACTGTTGTTCATAACATCATTTTCTGGTCCGATGGTTTCAGTGTAAATGATGGCCCGTTGAGGCGGTTGGACGATCCTGAAAATGCACCGTTCTTAGAGGTAATGGCTATGGAAGTTTTAGAAAACAAAAACAAAAAACAGAAAAGAAGAAAGAAAAAAACTAGATGGTTGTAGAATGACTGTTAGTGATCAGGACTTGCCTCGGCAATTTGGGGGTTCGAGGAGCACCAATTATATGGGACCCTCTATCCATAGCTAAAATAAGATGTCCCGTTGTATTTTGAGAATTGTTGTTAACACTCTAAAGTCTAAAGTCCATCCGCACAATGGAGTGTGGGACTGTTAATAATAGTTACCTATATTTTTAGTGTTTGATTTCAAAAGCTAGACTTCAGTTTTAAAATTACGCCTCCCTTAAGTTGTCCAAATATTTGGGGGGCAGAGGCAATTTGATTCCCTTAGAACTAGGCATGGTTTTCATGATTAATATCTAAATTATTAATTGTATATCAAACATTGCTTTCTCAACTTGTAGCTGTTAGTTTTATGACTATGCTTGTGATCTTCTGAAATATTTGCTTTTAGATATGTATATATATGTCTCTTTTATCACCAGTATCGGTTCTGTGTTCTTGGTATTCTCCGCAATGATTTTGTAGTTTTTAGTTTTTTACTGCTAAGTTTTTCCTGTCTCAACACAGAGCATCCGAAAGTCTGAATGTCCAAGGGAGTTGGAACCAGAAGATAGAAGTACTGCAGTTCATGTCAATCTTATAAGGCGGAACGAGAAATACCCGGTGAGTCTTCTCTCTAAAAGATGTACTTTGTGCATTACATGTACCTCGCCATTCAGAAGTATTGTAATTGAAAGTTCGTAATGAAATCTGCAAATGCATCTCAATGCTGTTCAAATGCATTACATTTAGCCTGTTCTCAAGGGGGATTGTTGAATTTGTTACTTACAAGTTACAACAGGCTTTAATATTTCTCACTTTGCAGGAAGCGGTGAAGCGTCAAGTTGCATTTCAGGGTGTTGGAAGAACTCTAGGTAGCAGCTCTGCACCAGTGGCATCTGAGCCAAACGCTTCATCAACTCCTCCAAGTACTGGTCCAACTCCATCCCTGGGCCTAGTTGTGGATGAAAGTTTGCCATCCACATCAGTTCAGCTTAGGTTAGCTGATGGCACCCGCATGATTGCACAATTTAACTACCATCACACCATCAGTGACATACGCACCTTTGTCAACACATCTAGGCCCGAGAGTCCGAGTAATTATCAGTTGCAGGTGATGGGGTTCCCTCCCAAAATCCTCAATGATCCGACTCAAACAATAGAACTGGCAGGTCTTGCCAATTCGGTTGTGATCCAGAAATTCTAGTCAGCTGCTCCTTTATATTTTATTCTGGTTGATCTTTATATGTGCAAGGTATTAAGAGGGTGAACTTATACTTTTGGAGTTTCAGTGCACATGTACAATGTTCGGCAAGAAGGTTGATTCTATACAATAAAATTTGAAAAAAGTTTTTTTTATGTAATTTAATTTAATTTTTTATTAAACAAGAACCAAATATTCGGGAATTACAGCAGAATTTCTACCAAGTGATGACTTATGCAGCCTAACAACAAGGACAGTGACAATGGGGGAGGAAGAGTAACGTGAAGGCTCACAACAAGATCCTCCACCACCACCTTTAACAAGACTATCAACAGCTAAATATAGCTTATGGTTTATTGGCAACGCTGTTGGGCGCTTTGTCAGGATGGAAGAGCCCGTTCATGGGATTTATCTGGGCACGAGTTTGAAGATTAGAGTCCTCATAGATATTGATAAACCTTTGAGGCGAGTGGCACATATACGGCTACCCGGTCACAGCAGGGGGTCTTGTTTTGAGTTAGATTATTTGAAGCTGCCATCTTTCTGCTATTTTTGTGGTCTGCTGCACCATGATTCGAACCATTGTGTCCTGCATACCACTGGTGTTATTCTCGAACAACAGTTTGATTTCATGCTTTGTGCGGAAAAGAAGGACAAGTGGTTGCTAGAGAAGGAGTTACAATCGAGGGAGACGGCGATGGAGAATCTGAGACGGAACGGTCGGCGCTACGGCTTTCTGGACAAGGGTAGGGGGGGTTGGTCGATGATGGCCCCAGATTTCCCGGTGTCTGGCATGGTTAGGGATAGATCTGAATGGGAATTGGAGGATGGGAGGCTGGGAACTGAGGACAGTGCGATGTTGGTTGATAGTGGTCCTGGGGTGGGAGAGGTGGAGGAGGACGTCAGAACGGGAAAGCGACGGAGGCTGACGGCGGAGGTTAGTGATGCACCAGATTTGGAAGGTGTCTCGGCTCGTAATAATGACAACATTGATGAGCCAGTAAAATCCGGGGCGCTAATTGCTACGGATCCCTCAGTTGTTCAACTGGAATCGAATAGGCTAAGCGTAAGTGATGGAGGTATTCAATGCATGGATTCGCACGATAATTTGATACCTATCCCGCCATTTTCGAACGCAACTACAGTGGTGGGGTTTGCTGGATCTGCGGCGGAAAAGGAGAATGGGCTGTCGGGGGGGCCTTTACAGTCTGCCCAGTCTGGGCCTGTTTCTGTGGTCCGTGACCAAGGCTCGAAGGCCGAGTCTGCTGAGGACGTGTCATTTGTTTCGAGTGATCTAGAGACTGGGTCTTTTTTAGTGGGTGGGTTGGATAGTCAGCGAAGGGTTCCACTGAAGGCCGAGTTGGGCCCTAACCGCAGGAGGCCTAGTGTCAAGAGTAAACAGACAATGTTCAAACGGGGCTTTGTAGTGGGTGGAAGTGGGAAGACAGGAGGTGGTAGGGGTTCGAGGATGATTACTAAAGCTGTTATGAGCAATGGACGTGCTCGTGAACGTTCCTCCGTGATGGGTCCGGTCTCGACCCATCACGAGAAATGAATGTCTTATGTTGGAACTGTCAGGGGATTGGGAACCCCTGGACAGTGTCTGGGCTTAAAGGGATAGTTTCCCTCAACCTTCCCAATGTTATTTTTCTTAGCGAAACAAGGTGTACTGCGGATGAAATGAAGGGTGTTGGGGAACAGCTAGGATGGAAGAATGCGATTTCTGTCAACTGTCGGTTTGTGCAGAAAAAGAAAGGTAAGGGGGTAAGTAGAGCTGGGGGTCTCTGCTTTTTGTGGAATGATGATATTAAGGTGTGTCTCCAATCCTTTTCGAATAATCATATTGATGTTGTGATCGGGGACGAGGGTGATCCTCGACGGTGGCGCTTTACTGGTGTGTATGGCTTTCCAAAGGCTGGGGAGCGTTCTCGTATGTGGAATTTATTAAAACAGCTGAGTATGCATGGTAATCTTCCTTGGGTTGTTGGGGGGGATTATAATGAAATCTGTGAGAACTCAGATAAGAAGGGGGGTGCTCAAAGATGTGTACGGCTGATGAACGATATGAAAGAGGCGTTGGCTTTTTGTGAATTGGGCGACATCAAATTTGTGGGGCCTCAATTTACATGGAGAGGTATAAGGGGAGGGGAGGAGGTCAAGGTCCGGTTAGATAGATTTACCTGCTCTTTGCATTGGCGTGACTTGTTTCCAGCATCTAAGGTTCGTCACCTTGACCCATGCACATCAGACCACCTGCCAATTCTACTCGAAGTACGTACACAAAAGAAGAGAAGAAAAAAGAGAAAGAAAAAGAGATTCAAGTTTGAGGAGTGTTGGCTGTTGGATGAAAGGTGCAAAGAGGTGGTCAAATCCAGTTGGGAGAGTGTGTCTGGGGTGGGACCTGCCCAACTATTGTGGAATAGAATTCAAAAAACACGTGATGCTCTGGAGTCTTGGAGTGAGAAGACTTTTGGGAGTATACGAAAGGAGATAGCTACAACAAGAAACCAACTTTCCGTTTTCTTTGACTCGTCTCTTTCGGCACCATTGGAAGAGGACAGAACGGCTCTTCAGTCAAAACTAAATGATCTCCTCCATCAAGAACATGTCTTTTGGAGACAACGTGCAAAAGTTTTTTGGTTGAAGGATGGAGACCTAAACACTAAATTCTTCCATCAGCGAGTCAAGAACCGAAAAAAGAAGAATACTCTTATAGGTTTATTTAATAAAGAGGGGGTGTGGTGTACAGAGGGAGATGAGCTGGAGGGTATTGTGCTTCATTATTTTGAGGACCTGTTCACTTCTTCCTGTCCGGAAGATTTCCGGAATATTCTAGAAGGTATGATGGGTGTGGTCTCGGAGGTAGATAACCGGGCTCTCACAAGACAGATTGAAAAGGAGGAAGTTATGGCTGCCCTTAAAAGCATGCATCCTTCAAAGTCTCCGGGTCCAGATGGCTTTTCTCCTTGTTTCTTCCAGACCTTTTGGGAATTGGTAGGGGATGACATAGTTGGGGCGGTGCGTGAGTTTTTTGTATCGACAGATGCTCTGAGGGCTGTGAACAGTACGCTTGTGGCTTTAATACCAAAGGTGGAAGTACCCCAGTATATGCACCAACTGCGTCCAATAAGTCTGTGCAACGTTGTGTACAAAATTGGTTCAAAAGTTCTAGCCAATCGGTTAAAGCCTTTGCTTGATTCCATGATCTCTCCTTTTCAAAGTGCTTTTGTTCCGGGTAGGCTTATCACTGATAATTCCCTAATGGCATTTGAGATTTCTCACTGCTTGAAGCGACGTAGAAGCGGGAAGGTGGGCTATTGTGCTTTAAAACTGGACATGAGCAAGGCGTATGATAGGGTTGAATGGGTGTTCTTGGAGGCGGTGATGAGGAAAATGGGGTTTGGGGAGGATTGGATACGGTGGATAATGGATTGTGTTAGCACAGTGTCGTATTCATTCATTATAAACGGGGAACCTCGAGGGCAGATTATCCCTTCACGGGGTCTTCGTCAGGGGGATTCCATTTCGCCGTATCTCTTTTTACTTTGTTCTGAGGTGCTCTCCCGTAGTATTTTGAATGCCGAGAGGAGGGGGGCATTGTATGGAGTTCGAATCTGTAGGGGTGCTCCTAGCATTAGTCACTTGTTCTTTGCAGATGACTCTTTCGTTTTTTTCAGGGCAGGGAGAGGTGATTGTGAGGTCGTTAAGACAATCCTGCTCGAGTATGAAAGAGCTTCCGGACAACAAGTAAATTTTCAAAAAAGTTGTATTTCTTTTAGCAAGAATGTGCATATGTTGATGCAAGAAGGGATTGCGGCTATTCTTGGGGTGGTTAGGGTTGATAAGCATGACAAGTACTTGGGTCTTCCGACGGAGGTAAGCTACTCAAAGGTGGAGGCATTTGGTTATTTAAATGAGAAGATCCGGAATAGGACCCAGGGTTGGAGGGAGAAAACACTCAGTATTGCGGGTAAGGAGATTTTAATTAAAGCAGTTGCTCAGTCAATTCCTTCTTATGTTATGAGTTGTTTTGAGGTACCTAAATATTTGTGTGATGAGATGCACCGTTTGATGGCTTGTTTCTGGTGGGGGGATGATGGAGATGCAAGGAAGATTCATTGGATTGCATGGGAGAAGTTGTGTTATCCTAAATGTCAAGGAGGTTTGGGCTTCCGAAATATGCATAATTTCAATTTGGCGTTACTTGCCAAACAAGGGTGGAGATTGATTCAACAACCGGACTCCATTATTGCTAAGCTCCTTAAAGCCAAATACTTTCCGCGTTGTTCTTTCATGGAGGCTGCATTAAAGGGCGGGGAGTCGTATACCTGGCGTAGTATTTTATTAGGGAGGAAAGTGTTGGAAAAGGGTTTGAGATTCCAGGTTGGTGACGGGGCGAGTATCAGGGTGTGGGATGACCCATGGGTTCCATTGCCTTATTCATTTCGTCCGTACTCTCCAGTCATGGAGGGCATGGAGGATTTGCGAGTGGCTGACTTGATTGATCCAGTTACAAAAGATTGGGCTGTTGAGTTCATGGGGGAGCTGTTTACGGAGGGTGAGGTAGAGAAGATGGCGTGTATTCCGTTGAGTTTACGTGGTGCCCATGACAGGCTGAGTTGGCACTTCACAAAATCAGGGATGTACTCTGTCCGCAGCGGGTACCACATTTATAATTCTTCGGTTGATGAGGTCACTAGACCTTCCTCATCGTCGGGAGAGTATGGTGGGGTTGGGATTAATTATTGGAAGAAGATCTGGAAAGCTAGAGTACCTCCAAGGGTGAAGTTCTTTATTTGGAGGTTGTTGAAGGATATAGTCCCTACACGTGCAGCTTTATTACGACGTCATGTACAAGTGGATGACTTTCGTTGTCTTTTCTGTAAGGATGTCTTGGAAACAGGTTTGCATACTTTCAAATCTTGTCCTTCTTTGATTTGTTTTTGGGTGCTTGGGCCCCTCAAGTTAAATGCTAGCGTACACCCTTCCTATTCTTTAATTGAATGGGTGTTGGATATGCTGGATGTGCTCAAAGCTGATCAGCGTGATTTCTTTCTGATGGGGCTGTGGGTTATTTGGGTGGAAAGGAATAATATATTATGGAAGGAGGATGGGTTTGCACCTATGAATATGATTCAATGGGCTGTTAAGCTGCTTGAGGAGTTCCAGTTGTATCATCCAAAAGCTGTACGGAAAAAGAAGAGGACTATTGTTAAATGGGAAAGACCTCCTCCTGGTAGACTAAAAATAAATGTGGATGGGGCATTTAAAGTGGAGAACGGATGTGGTGGCATTGGAGTAGTGGTTAGAGACGATTCGGGTATGGGTATTGCTGCGTTGGCTCGACCTTTTGTACATGCACACTCGGTCCTTAATATGGAAGCGGAGGCATGTAGAGCAGGTCTTCTACTTGGGATTCACCAAGGTTGGTCAGACATTGATATTGAAAGCGACTCTACCATTCTAATTACTGCTCTAACTAGCCAGGAGAAGAATTATTCGGAGGTATGCCGGGTCCTAGATGATTGTAAGGATTACTTTACTGCTTTTCAATCAGTTAGGATTAGACATATTTACCGTGAAGCAAATGGTGTAGCAGATAGGCTGGCTCACCTTGCTAGTTGTTTTGCACTTGATGAGGTTTGGTTAGATGAGACTCCTGCTATCATTCAGGATGTTCTCTACGAGGATAATTGTGATGGTACTTCTGTAGCACGGGGTTCAGGTTTTATGTCCCCCCCGTTGCAAAACTATTCTATTAATATAATAAAGGGAACCGGGCGTGGGGCTGAGCCTCCCAGCTAGGCTGGGTTCCAAACCCCTTTCAAAAAAAAAAAAAAAAAAAAAATATAGCTTATGGACATCCTCATAGGGCACCATATTGGTGACTAAATTTATGACCGTGACACACTAAGAGCAAGTCCATCTGTTGAGGTTGGCTGGTTAAGACTATTCACTGCTTTTTGCCTTTCATTAATTTTCACTTTTTTTCTTGACCAGTCAGATATTATTCACAAAGTCACTCTGGATCACTTTCTGGGCCAATTTCTTGACCTGCCAATTGACATTTGGTGACTTTTTGTGAACAGTATCTGACTGGTCAAGAAAAATAGTGGAAATGAAAGGCAAAAAGCAGTGAATAGTCAAGAAATGTCAAGGTCGAAAAGTCAAGAGGTCGACCAGTTAAGAAACTGTTCACTGCCATTGGACATGGGTTTTCACCCACTCCGTTTCTTGACTAGTCAGTTTTACTGTTCATTGATTTTTTCTTACATATGTTTTGTACGAGAAATTCGGTTTCGAATCGATTTTTATTTTCGAAACGAACGTTATTTAGGAGGTCGTGAAAATTGACTTTTTATATGTTCAAAATTTGGGAAAACTTTCTTCATGAAAGTTGTAGAGCTCGTCGATACGATCTCGTGCATATATGAAACGCAATATTCGGAGTTCGTATGAATTTATTATGAATTTTTCAAATATGGGAATTTTCTATAAATAGCAAAAAAAAATTTATGTTTTGTTTGAAAGGACGAAAATTTTTCTTTTTTTCATTCCCCCCCCCCCTCAGGTTCTCTCTCTCTTGGGCGTGCCCCCAGACCCAGCGGGTCTCATCCGACCCGACCCCGCTTTTTCTCCTTTCTCCGGCGTCCTCCGGCCATGATCCCGGTGCCCCCGAGGTTGCCTCGCCTCGTCCAGCCGCTGCCCCCAGGCCGAGCAAATCGGACCCGGCGACCACGCCTCCTCTCTTCCGCGTCTCTCTCTGCACGTCAGTGGCTGATGTCAGCCACGATTTCTTCTGGGCCGAGCTGGCAACCAGTCAGTTTGGGTCAAGATTTTAGTCAAGGGCTTGCCTTTTTTTTTTACTAGGTCATGAAAAGCCAAAGTTTGGCTGGGCAAGATTAGGCCGGTGGATGCAAGTTTTTCCTTGTGGCCGGTCACCACCTCATTAATCCTTGCTGAAGGCCGATCAAAACAAGACCGGTGGAAATGCTCTAAGAGCAAGTTCACCGGTGCTCTCTTGACCGGTCTCCACCTAGGCAAGCTGAGGTGGTGATTGAAATGGAAGAAAAAGTTGCTTCTACCGCTGGTCTCTTGACCAGCTTCAAATTAAGCTTTCGTGACCCAGGCCAAGAAAAAGGTGAAGCTCCTGACCAAATTCTTGACCCAAGCAAGCCGGTTGCCACGCTGGCCCAAGCCCAGACGTTGAGAGAGCGACGCGAGAAGCAACACGCATGGAGGCCATGTTCTTGTTGTTTAGCGCTGAAAAGTATCAAGCGCGTGTTGAAAAGTCGTGACGGAGCCCAGAACAACCCAGAAACCAAATCATCAAAAGTTTAAAACTGGATCGATTTCAAAAACTGAGAATATTAGTAAGTGGAACGTATTGATAGGATTAATTTTTCTACCTCGTGCAGTTAAATCAGTTGTCGGAACTGCCGGAAATCGCTACGAAACCGCTGAAAAACTTCAAGCTTCACGAGCCTCGTATCGTCGCTGTCCGTCGCTGATCGTATAATCTACCACCAGGAAGACGTCTGTGCTGAGGAGAGGGATCGAACGCAGGTGGTTTGTCACTGGGAGATGGCCGAACGATGGAGCACCAGTCGGATTCTCTTTCTGGGTTTTCGAGTCATGCTCGCGGGTCAGAAGCCCAAAAGCTTCTATCATGGTATGCCAATGTTTGACCTGATTTGATCCTATATATAGCCTCTCCAATAATTGAATTTGGACGGCTACGATGAAGGCAATGGGTATTTTAATGGCCAAGATCGTACCGCACAAATTTCTCCATTTTTCCTTATTAATTTCTAAAATCCCAAAACTTTAGAAAATCACTATAAATAGTTCGGGTATCCGAAAAATTCTCCTAAAATTTCCACGAACTCATTGTGTCATATACTTTATTATCCAACTCTTAAATCGAGGATTTCACTTCGTGAAAATTTATGAAAATAAGCTCGATGAATTTTTCGGGGCTCACAAATACTATCTATTTAGATCAAATATATTTCAATTTTACAATGAATAATTTTTTGTTAAATTCAATTAACAGTAACTGACCGGTCAAGAAACAGAACGGGTGGAAACCCATATCTAGTGGCAATGAACAGTGTCTTGACCCAGTGACCCTAATCTATTGACCCAACGGGTGAACTTGCTATCAGGCCTCGTTTGGTTCACGAAAAGTAAGCACATGGAAAGTGTCACGCCCCTGATTTTACACACATGAAAATCGATATATATAATCCCATAATTATACATGCGTGAACGTTCAGTCATCAATACAAATACCTGAAATCTTTTTCCCCTTAACTTACACACATATTGATGCCCTGAACCCTCAAAGTTAATATACACTCGCTCCATAGAGTTATATATATTACACAAGCTTACGAATTAAATTGTCAACAACAAGATAAAACGTAAATGCTCCTCAGAGCTCACTACAACGGAAGTCCAAATAACGGTAAAGTCACAAAATTTGCTTCCTACCGTTTAGCTGCAAGTATGCAACCCCAACTTCAGCCCCGATTCTCCTGACCTGCAGGATTAACCCCTACACCGTTTGAATGGTGCACCGGGTTGCCACACAACAAACCCGGTAAGCTTTTGCAAGCCCGTATGAGTAACTCAAACCACACACAACTCACACCAATCACGAGAATAACTCACACGAATCACGTTTAAATCAATAAACAAAGCACGAGATAAACTCACTCAAATCACGTTTAAATCAATAAACAAGCACGAGATAAACTCACTCAAATTACGAGATAAACTCACACGTTTAAATGAATAAACAAATGCGTTTAAATCAAGAAACAAAGCACGAGATAAACTCACTCAAATCACGTTTAAATCAATAAACAAAGCACGAGATAAACTCACTCAAATCACGAGATAAACTCACACGTTTAAATGAATAAACAAACGCGTTTCAATCAAGAAACAAAGCACGAGATAAACTCACTCAAATCACGTTTAAATCAATAAACAAAGCACGAGATAAACTCACTCAAATCACGAGATAAACTCACACGTTTAAATGAATAAACAAACGCGTTTCAATCAAGAAACAAAGCACGAGATAAACTCACTCAAATCACGTTTAAATCAATAAACAAAGCACGAGATAAACTCACTCAAATCACAAGATAAACTCACACGTTTAAATGAATAAACAAACGCGTTTCAATCAAGAAACAAAGCACGAGATAAACTCACTCAAATCACGTTTAAATCAATAAACAAAGCACGAGATAAACTCACTCAAATCACGAGATAAACTCACACGTTTAAATGAATAAACAAACGCGTTTCAATCAAGAAACAAAGCACGAGATAAACTCACTCAAATCACGTTTAAATCAATAAACAAAGCACGAGATAAACTCACTCAAATCACGAGATAAACTCACACGTTTAAATGAATAAACAAACGCGGCGGACAGACTAGAGCTCTAACTGATCGTATTCACTAACCCGGCCAAAGGCGTGAAGTCCCGATTTTCCCACCCACGATCCTCAACTCGTAAGTCTTTGGACCCGCGGTATAAATACCAAAACATTAAAGGAGTCACAGTGGACCCAAAATGTTACACGAATCTAAAATGAAAGATTCCCCGTAATTGATCCCTATCAATTACTCTCGGTAAAAACCCATATTTGAATAAACCACCCGCGAACTAAAATGTTCCTCAAATACACAAGTCTCAACGCTTTTCAAAACAAATCGAAATCAACATTTCCACAATCATTTGTTTTCCAAAAGCCACAACCCAAAACAATAAAAAGCATCATTTCATGCATATTGTTTCAAAATCCACAAACCACCAAAACACATATATTTCATGTAAATATATATATATATATATACGTAGTCATCCGCTCAGGAATGCCTACTAATACCAACTATAGTTTGTAGTTAACTAAATAACTCTCAAAACGATAAAGGTAAGCCCGTTCGTGATATGAACTTCGTGAGATTACTCACCTCAGAATCCCGCTGCGTCTTCTATACAGAACCGAACTAACGCTATCACCAACAACTCGTCCAATTCACCTTTAAAAGCACCTAATCACCAATGATCTCAAATCAGTAACGATTCACATTTGATTAAAGTTCGAAACCCCTATTTTGAACTAAAATCCCCAAAGTGGCGCCAATCGAGGCAAAACCACATCCGAGACCTCCCAAAGTCTCAGGAATACGTCCACGATCGATGTGACCAAACCACAAGTCGATCGGAAGCTCAAATCCACACGGACAGAATAATCGATCGGTATGAAACTGCAAAAATCATAACAATTCCATACGAACTCCAAAATTTGCATATTATATATCGAAACGCTCGTATCAACGAGTAGAACATATATAATACCAAAAACAGTTCCTTAAGTGGCCGGAACACCGCCGGAACGCCACCACAGACGGTGGTGCACAGCCGCCGGCCAAAACACATTATTTCACAAAACTCCCAACATCAAAGTTCTTCATCTAAGCATGCTTGTGAATTCTCATAACTAGCTCGAAGTCAGAAAACAAGCTTAAGGGATCGAAAACTACCTCACAAGCCGTGAACAGTAATCCCAACTGAGTTGAACCGATTTCCACGTCAACCGATCAAAACAAACACCATGGATCGATCAGCGAGCTTGTTCTGAACTCAACCCAAGAAGCCTGAAGTCATGAGGTCGCCGGAGTTGTGTTTTCCGACCGGGTCCGAAAACAAAAGGCTGCACCACCTTGCAGCGCCGCCGTGGAGATGAATCGGCTCTAGAGAGCACCACAGAGACAACCAGACGGAGGAGGCGACCCTGCTGGCCAAGTTTCACGGCCGGAGACCGCCGCAGTTGGCCGGAAAAGTCGGGTCGGAATGCCGGGTTCGGGTCGGGTCAGTCGAAATTCTTCGACTCGGAAGGCGCGGACGAGAGAGAAGAGAGAGAGGAAAATATCTTCCGGAAATGGAAATGAGGAAAATGAATATATTTTTTCTGATTTTTCCTATATATACTAAAATGGAAACTTCTTTCCATAGCCATAACTTCCTCATACGAACTCCGATTCTCGCGTTCCACATATCCACGAACTCGTATCGACGCGCTCTACAACTTTCGTGAAAGAAGTTTTCGGAGAATCCCAACGAATAAAAAGTCCAGCTTGAGCCCCCCCTAAAGTCACACTTTTCAAATAGAATTTCGTCCGAAATACTTCCGCTCCATCCACGAGCCACGAAACCGTCCAACAACCATAAATTAGATTCCGGAAATTCCTCGGAAAATAAATACGAATTTCCGGGGCATTACAGAAAGGAAAGTTGTTCCTTTTTTGCGTTTGGGATGCAAAAGGAGAGGAAATACTTTTCTGAAGCAAAGGAAATAAGGGGGAATGGTTCCTTCCATACTCCAAAAGAATCACTTTCCCCTCTTCTTTCATTGTGTTTATTACTCACAACACATTATTTTATTGCATTAAATTACAAACTTTTTAACAACTTTACGACTAAAGATGTTACCAAACATCGGAAAGTTTTTCAAAAATTTCATTTCCCTTCTCATAAAAAAAACAAAAGAATTACTTTCATTTCTGCGAACGAAACGAGACCTAAAAGGAGAAGGAAAGGCATTCCTCATAGGGCACCAAATTGGTGACGAAATTCCTGACCATGACACGCATGACTTCTTTTGTGATGATGTATGTATAAAGTTATATGAACAATTCTTAGGTTCACTCCTAGGGTGAATGAACATATTCACCCCCGTTGTCGATTAACACATTTTTACTTAATAAATTTATAATCCAACGGTCTATATCTTAAATTATCATTTATAGATCATCTCTGTAAAAAATCAATCGAATCGGAAATCGTTTAATTATCTAATTGAATCAAACAAATAGATGGTTCTAACAACACTTACTACTACTATGATGAACCGTCTATGTATTTCATATAAATTAATAACTAAAAGGTCTTCAATTTGATTGATTTTTTATAAAGCTAATCTTTATATTACGTTATATAACATGAATGGTTGGATTATAAATTTATTAAGTTAAAATATGTTAATCGACAACGAGGGTGAATATGCTCATTCACCCTAGGGGTGAACCTAAGAATTGTTCAAGTTATATTGGTTGTTAGGATCATGACATGTTCTTTTGCAGAGTCTAAGGTCCTCAGCAGCAAATCAAGCAACACCACTAAATATAGCTTATAGACATCCTACTACATAGGCATAATTTCCGCAACTACGAATTAGTAAAGTAATCTCTGATGCATGCAGAGGGTATGGCTGCCATGAGGCCGACACCGGAGATGGAGCCGGAAAAGAGAGTGAGGCCCCATATGCAGGGTAAGCCACCTATAGACGTGAAGAAAACAACACATTATAGAACAGATAAAAAGGAAAATAATCAAAATTACTTAGATCTCCTGCTATGCTCGTTTATTTACCTCTGTTTATATACCGATTTCATTAAAATCCTCCTGCAATTTGGAATAAACGCAACATTAGAATTTAGGAAATAGCAGTTAGCTGAGATGAAAAGAAACAAAAGATTGACAAAAGCACAAAGAGGGAATGAGAGACTGAGGAGGCTTACTTTGAACATCTATGAGTGGTGTCTCCCATGGTGGACAACCCCATGGTCAAAACTCAAAACAAATGAAAGGGCTTTGGGTTGAAAGTTAACGCTGGGTTTGATCTTTGGCTTGATTTTGGAACTGAGATTCAGAGGGCAGAAGGGTGCTTCTCATAATAGTACCAATATTCCTAGCAGGGTTAGTCCTTCATGAGCATAATCTGCACCGTTGGATGTTTTTCATATTTGAACGGCTGATATTATGGTAAGAGGACATGTGGACCTAGACTGATATTCTGTGGTAGTCCTAATCTTCAAGCAACTCTGACCGTTTGACTCAAGATTATGAGATTTTCTTTTGAATTTCAAAACATGCCGCCATTTTTGTTCCCTCCTTTAGCTCTTTATACGTCTTCAATAACCATTTACGGTTTACCAACTACTGATGATTCACTGCTTGGTTACTGTGGTTGTTTTCACATTTTATGTTTTTATATATTATATCTTAATACTCTATTTTCGGCTTGATAACTTAACTACTCGAGCCTTCTCACTCAGTAGAACTCTTGACTTGCCTAACACAAATTTCATTTTCATTTTTGAAAATTTATCGTACTCACTCAGGCTAAACTCCATCATTGCCGATTTTTGAAAATGAGTAGCTCCCAAGTTTCATTTAGGGTTTTTGTCCATTTACCTCATTTTTAGGGATTTTTTTCCCACTTACTCTATTAAGTTTTTTTAATTCTCTATTACCCAAAACACTCTAAAAATGTATTCCCTAATATCCGATTAAGTTTTATTTTTTATTTATTTTTTAGACTATTTTACCCTCACCCCTTTGTTACATAGAGAGAGAGAGAGAAAAAAAATGGAAGAAAGAGAAACCATAGGAGACTTCACCGGAGTCTGATCACTGGCCGCCTGATTTCGGTCACCAGCCACTGGACTTTTCTGAAAACCTCACCGAAAGTCCCCAAAGAGGTCGTCGAAGATTTCATAAGTCGCGGGAAAGGTTTATTGTCTCCCAATAGACGTCTATTAGGGGACAATAGAGGTTTATGAAACCTCTCCGGAAGTCTCCAAAGCTGTTGTCAGAGATCTCATATGAGGCTTGAGAGGTTTATTGCCCCTTGAATAAACATGTATTACCCCCCCCAATAGACGTCTATTGCTCCCAATAAAACTTTCGGTCGCCGGAATTGAAACTAATCTCCGTAAAATTAGACAAATAAAACATTGATTAAGGAAAAAAAAAAAGGAGATTACATCAATTCAAAACATCTATTGCCCCCCAATAAAATTTTCTTTTTCATTTTTCCTTTCTTTATAGGCCTTCTGCCCCCATTTTACCAAAAAAAAAAATGATAAAATTCCCCAAATTCTTCAATCAACCGCTCAATTGTTCTTAGTTTCTCTCAAAAATGAAGAATAGAAACCTAAAAGACGCTTCAGACCAAAAAAAGAAACATGGCAGAGTCTCCAAGCTCTTATTTTTCACCATAAAACCCACAAACCACTGCAAGGCCCAACCAAACCTAGCTTTGGGTGAAGCATTGCCGCCGCACCAACCACCGCCATAGCCAACACCGATGCCATCGCTGCCACCACCAAGAACTGTGTCATCTTCGTCCTCATCATTCAAGCCGCCATCAAACTCATCCCCAACAGCCGTACCAAAACCTAGAACCACCGCCTGCCGTCGTGACTTGAATGAACCAAAAGACCTCAACGCCGCCATCACTCACTACACCAGGAAGAAGAATAAGGCCGAGATCCACAAATCTTTGACAAGCACCGCCCCCACGGTCCAGTCTCTACAGCGAAGACAACCAGATCTCCCTTCTCACTTGTAACTATCACCCCCTGACTCCGACATACCCGAACCAAATCCAAACAGAAGCCGACGGCCCACCAAAAGACCATTGGTGATCTTGCACTGGCAGTGACTTTCAGACGATTCCGTTTTTGTGGTGCCGGTTGATTCTGCACAGAGAGAGGAATTTTTTTAATTAATTGGAGGTTAAAATTGTCATTTAACACTTAATTGGGTAGTTGGGTATAAAAAACTCTTGAGCCCCGTTTGTTAGCCAGGAAATCAAATCTGGAATGTGAAATAGTTTTCTATTCAATTAAATTGTCGTGTTTGGTTAAGTCATAAGTCTGGAAATGAAAATAAAATAAATGAGTTGACCGGAGTTCAATTCCATAAAAGAGGCGGAATAGAAATACCATCTAGGGTGTGGTATTTCAATTCCTTCACTCAAACGGAATTGAAAATTTACTTGTTTAGCCCCTTATAAAATTTGGTCAATTAATAATTCCTATCTCCACTCATTCATTTTTAATCTTCCATATTTAATTCGATTGGGCATTATTGGAAAATCATTAACAAATTAATTCTCTCAAACCATTTTCTAATCTCAAGTCTTGAATCCTTCCAAACACCACAAATGGAAATGCTAAATCAATTATATTTCATCCTTGAAAGGAAAATTAGTACAATTTATTTTTCTACCATAACATTCCTGTCAACCAAACGGGGCCTTGGTGGAGTAAGTGGTAAAGCTTTGGCCTGATTCTATGCTTTAGGTCAGGATCCCTTTCATTTACTAGTATTTTTGTTTCTTAAAATTAATTAACTATATACAATTTTCATGTAAAGAAATAACGTGAAAAATAAATTTCATTTTAGTTAATCTCTTTTATAGGAGGTATTGGTTTTGGTCTCCCTCCTTTTATTCTTCTTATTTGATTAATCAAATGGAGTGATATGGAGACTTTATTACTCTCCTATCCTCAATCATTCAGCCAAAAAAAAAAAAAGAATGTGGAAAATCTTATATAATTAAGCCAATTCTTGAGGGAATGGTTAAATTTTTGAACTACCATATATGCCCTCACATAATATAGATATTAATAAATAAATTATTTTTATATGAGGATAAGATAGTCAATTGACTATATCATAATTCAAAAGATTATAATATCTCTCATGAAAAAATGAAAAACTTCCTAAAAATATAAAAAAAAAAAAACCAATTGACATATGCGGAGGCTAGTAGATATAAATTTGGATGAAGTTTGACACATTCTCCAATAACATGATCCCCAATGTGATCGGCTTTTAATATATTCTAATGTGTTAGATATTCCATAAATTTAAACGACTACATAAATTTAAGGATTTGATTCGAGTCTACCAATTCGCTTTGGTCATCAATCTTCCTTCCTAATTTCGTTAGTGTACGTAGTACAGTTTTATGATTTTATTTAATTACAAGTTTAGAACATAGTTTTAAAGAAACATATATATCAGGAAAAAATTCGGCTATCTAAAAATTTCGTTAGTGTTGTACAATATAGGCTTGCGTAGCAAGAAAAATTCTCTATGGGCCTTGAGATACACGCTACTAGTTCTTGAGTTTCTCATTTCAAGTTTGGCTGGAGGTCATTCTTTTTCGATCTTTTCATCCTATGACACCGTATCAATATATTTGTTAGCAGCTGATTGCACGGGGAAGAGTACGTGTGTTCATCCAACGATGAAGCTTCAGTTGGTGGATGATGGTTGCATTGATAGCATTCCTTTTTCGGAGCAGCAAATGGAAGATGAGGATATGCTTTTGATCTGTGTCTTGAGGGGATAACATTGCTGTTTGTATTAATTCTATGGTTCGTGTATGAAAATCCACTTGTTATATTGGACATGTTTAATTTTGTTATGTGCAGTGGAATTTGGTTTCTGTAGTGGAATTTAATTGGTTTCTGTAGTACAATATGGGCATTCAACTTATCTGGAAATAGTCTTCAAGAGAAATGTACGGGGTTCAGGGTTTAGGGTTTTTGGAGGATTTTTTCAGTTTCTTTCTGACAGAACCCGCTCCGGATTTCACCCTGAAATCCGAAGAGGCCCTGCGGGGCCCACTTTAGAAGAAATTCTACCAAAAATTTGACAGAACTTCCCCTAAAAATGGACAACCCAAAACCTGTAGAAAAACATCCACACTTCTAAATCATCCATCCTTATTCTCCTGGAGCCACCCTGCTCCCTATATCACAACATCTCACATCTCTCATTTCATAAACAATTCTGAATTTTAGAATATTAATCTCATAGGTTATCAGAGCAATCTAATATACAGGCGAACAAGAGAATAGAAAGCAAGATAAATGACCGATGCTCTTATAATGTGGAAGCTATGACAGCTATGCCTCAACCCCAAGTACGCTCGACCTCAAGCTAAACTGGCCTGCAAACTGGGCATTTAAAACCGAAGGGCCCAGGGGAAAACATTTAAAATCTGTTAGAGTGAGTGGACGAAAAATAAGTAATTTCAAATGAATAAGTAAAACTTAATGCTTTCCCAAGTTATTATCTAAAACCTCGCATGCAGTAACAATCTTGAACACACTCTTAATCATCCTCTTTACTGAAATCTCAATCACGTAATAAGAACATCTTGAAGTCTCTTAAAATCTCATCCTCAATCCTTATAAAAACATCATTTTCATGAGGCTCGTTTGATGACTAGAAAGGACTGCTGTCTAGTCATCTCATGCCATCTAGGAGGGACTGCCACCCCGATGACGCATCGGAAGGGACTGCCAACCGGAATAGGAGGCGGTGGATAGATGGGACTGCCAACTAGCCACATGTAGTAGACGGGACTGCCGACTAACCCCAGGTAGTAGACGGGACTGCCGACCAACTACCTCATGTCATCTGGAAGGAACTGCCAACCAGGTGACGCATCGGATGGGACTGCCAACCGAGCTGTAGTCTGGAAGGGACTGCCAACCAGACCATTACCTAGAAGGGACTGCCAACTAGGTAAGATACGCATGCGCCAAAACTGGCCTCCTTACTAAACTGAATAGCCTCCTCAAGAAACTGAAAATAACCTCTTTCAATTACTTGCT
Organism: Rosa chinensis; assembly: GCF_002994745.2. Taxonomy (NCBI): domain Eukaryota; kingdom Viridiplantae; phylum Streptophyta; class Magnoliopsida; order Rosales; family Rosaceae; genus Rosa; species Rosa chinensis. The sequence continues at coordinate 1,186,651 of NC_037092.1, forward strand.
TTCGGAAAGAAACTCGGTATTACTTCAATAAATCAATAATAATTCACCGAAAGCATAACTCAGAATTAACTCACTAAATCAAACCTCAATATCTCAATAAATCCTCGAAAGCATCCTCGAAAGCATAAAATCAAATACTCTGTAAATCAATAAATGCTTTCGGAAAGAAAACTCAATCTAACTTCAAGGCTGATAAGTGCGGAGCTCAAAGCTCAATAAATTTCGATAAATCAATCATGCTCAAATATTCGATGAAACATTCGTACTCGTGAATCCTCATAAAAATCGATATTCGAAATCCAAAATTCTCATAATATTTTCTGAATCAGTCACTTCCCGAAAATCATTCCTCAATTCAATAACTCATGAATGACTATCTCAAAAATCTACGAAAAGCCCTCGGGAAGGAATTTCAATACTAATCTCGATAAACTAAATCTCAAATATTCAAAACATAATTAAATCTCAATTGGAAGAAAATAATAATAATACTGCATGCGGAATTAATTTAAAAACAAATGTCCACTCACAGTACTATTTAGGCGACCATGCATACGAGTTCCTTCGTCGAGCAATAGCTCGGTACATCGCCCTGTACACAATTATATTCTGTGAATAGTTATTCGACAAATTAATACGATTCCTAAAATCAATTCCTCATAATTACATCTCCATTTCTCCTCGGATGCAACCCAAATTATATCACTAATACCATTTCGTTAATTTAAAGGTTCCAAGGCAGAACCGAGAGATATCCGACGGCCGGATTCTCGTAATTCGATAATCGAAACCCTAAACTTCAAAAATTCATAATTAATTCCAAGCTTCTCCAAAATTCACTAAATTTCATAAACAACCTCTACAACAAATATAGGATTTAACTAGCTAAAAAAAAACAGAATATAAATCACTGTTCATAGACCGCACTATTCACCGTCGCACTATTCATGCGTGCCACTGTTCATGCGGCGCCCAACTCCTCCTCCGGCCACCAAATTTCAACCACAGAATCATCTCAACATTTTAAGCACTTTTCATAACTGTGACCAAGTGAGAAAATACCTTGAAATGCTCCAATTTTGCCAATGAACACAAACCCGGAAATCTCCAAACCCACCAATTTGGAAATCCTTCAAATTCACCTTCCAAACGTGGAAATTCCAACTAGAAGTCTTGAGGGAAGATGATCAGTGACTCGAGGCGCTCCTAATAGAGCCAATTTCACCGCCGAAGATAGCCGGAAACTGGGGAATTTCGCCGGGGAAGCAAACTGCTACAGTAACAGTGCTTGCATAAATTCGGGGTTTTCCGGCCAAATTGCCGATACCCACTGATACCATCGTATAGAGGAGGAAGAGACGGTCCAAGGACAACTGGAATCAAGTCAATCGGACGCCGGACGGTGAAGAAATCGGAAAAAGAAGGAGAGAAGGCGACGCGGGGGAAGAGGGGGAGAAAATCGGGGAGAGAGAAAAATGACGAGTTACCACAGTAACTCGTCCTATTTATAGAAAGTTACCATAAACAGTAACTTTACCATTTCGCTTATAACTTTCGTATACGAACTCCGATTTTTACGTACCACATATGCACGCGCTCGGTTTAACGTCCTCTACAACTTTCATGAAGGAAATTTTCTCAAATTTTGACCCGAACAAAAAGTCAACTTTTAGGGCCCCCTAAAAGCATTGAAACGACAGTAAAAGTGAAAGTAAAAGTTGTTTACCGTCCAAATGACTAGTAACCCGGTGAATTCGGGTTCGGGACGTCACAATCTCCCCACCTTATAAAAATTTCGTCCTCGAAATTCCATACTGTTGAAGTAGAGATGGGTGCACACGCCAATCCATAGTAAACAGTCACAAGATGAATAGCACATCAATCGTACGGCCGTGGCGATGATAAGGCACAGAAAAGATGTGCAAGTCTGCTCAAATCATGTAGAAATTACCTTCAAAACTGATCCAAAACTTGACCAATTAGAACATGGAGATCAACCCTTATAAGAAACAATTCTCTAGCTGAAATCTAGCCAATTATTGCTATCTGAATAATTCCCACAGCGTTCTTACTAAATTCAGTGTCTTAGTAGATAGATTTACTTCCACTCATTACTGACAGTCCTTAACAACTGAGGGAGAACATCGTCAAAGCATTATGTTTGAAGCAATCTGTAAACTGTTCAACTATGTGAGCAGAAACACCTACTAAAATTCTCAGAATAAAGACTCAAGGCTAAATCAAGGTCGGTTACTTGAACGAACTACACCTTGAAACTGCATAACGAAAATCAAATCTTCTTTGGATTAAGTTTTCCCTTTGCAATTTTAAGTCAACGACTGGAGTAGCTGATAATCTCGACAATCTCGATTACACAAGCAACCAAAACATATACTTAGAATCCCAAATGTATCAATGTTCCAAGTTGGATACCCTTGTCTTACCTAACTATGTAATAGTACATACTCACAAGTACACAACTTCGACGTCAAGAAATTTAGGTCAAATAATAGTTCAGATGACTCATGGTATCAATATCACAAACTATGCAGTTTGAATAGTAGCATTCATACCTTTTCATATAACTCGTACAGTGAAGATCCACTTTGTTCACCAACAACATGATAATACATTTACTCACACTTAAAACAATTTCAATTCGTACACGGGTTATGGAAAGTCCAACAATTAATAAAACACCACAAGATGCTCACTGATAACCCACATGTCTGAAACAACCAATTTCCTTAGCAACCACAAAAACCACACTTCCTCTTTGTCTATTTGTGCTTGGATTTTTGATCAAATGTCGTGCACGTAGAGGTCCCACAGTTGTCAAGCATATCAAAGAGTAGCCTCGAACCAACCTATAAGTTCTTAATCATGAAGGTTATAGGGTCACTATACTTTCTTTGCGCTACTTTGATACCCAACTAAAACATTGATCAACGCCTTGAGATGACATCTAAGTCAACCAGAGAAACTTCTTTGATACATACCCTGCTGGCCATAAGGCGACACATTTCGCATACCTGTTCATGTTCAAAATTTCTGTACCAGACTGCTAGCAAAGTAGTCCATTCTTTCTTCTCTACGTTACCACACCATAATATTCCAATAATCAACGTCAAACTTGCAAGTACTTGAGTATAGCAAACTCTCCTGGCATGGCTCAAAGCCGGTATCCCCAAGTGACACTGTCATCGCTAAACCGAGGATAAAGTAGCTGAAGATCCACCCTCTAACAACACTTATTCAATAATATTCCAGCTACAACAACAATTTCAAAAACTAATCTGCGCTAACTAAGATTGCACCAAAATTTCTCAATCCTCATCTCGCTAAGCATAAATCCAACAACACAACTCAACCATAGTCGCTCAACAATTTAGTACTTCAAGAGTCAATTGAAACCCTTGATAAAACACAAGGTCCAAACAATTAATTTTTAAACTCAACTCCAACATCCTGCTAAGTCATCGTACCTACAACTTCCTATACTTCTCCAAATATGGGCCACCATACAGTAGAAATATCAATTAATGTGAGAACTAAATCTCAAACAGTTTAACCCATTCCACAAGTAACGATACCAAGGTAGTAAAACTCACTTAATTCCTTCAAAGCAAACTGTTAATATACGTATTCAACTCAAGCAGCAACCAATTTTCCTAGATGACAAAACGTTGTTCACAGAGTCTTTCCTCGAACAACAACCTTGATGCAAAACAGACACCTGTCCAACATATCATTTCACACAAAGCGGTACCTGGATCTGAAATTAATCCAACCACCTGGCGATCCAATTCCTTCATTTAATCGCCGTCGACATAGGCCACTGTACAGACATACCGCATTACGTTTGACCCACATATAACAAGAATTATGGTCAAACCTTAATTAGAAATATTTCCGGAGCCAACTGAGAAACTTATTTCCTCAAAGTTATCCCACTAACCACTCTTACAATATCACAATCTAACTGTCTAGCAAAAACTTCACCAACAATCTATCACAATTAATCTTCAAGGCTCCACAATTTATAACTCGAAACATACTCTGTATCACAAGTAATTCCACTTGCACCATTATGAATACCCAACGAGATCACTACCACTATTCTCCAATTTTTAGGTACAACCATTTCAACCAAAACGGATAACCAATTAAGTACACGCAATAGGCACAATCTCATATATAAAAGTTGTTTCTCATCTTCTCAATTAAATACTGCCAAACATCGTAACTCGATTGTAAAGCTCTAAGCGTCCAACTAAATATTCAAGTTTCAAACATAAAACTATATCAAAAACTTAAATTCTGTCTATCTCCTTACTCAATACGATCCAAAACTTCAAAAGGATCAATTATAAGTCAATGTATCTAAAATCAATTCCTTCCAATCTGAACAAAACAAAATACAAATATCATGGTTAGGTCAAAGAGCCAAGATAACCAGTCATGATTTCCAAGTAATCTCCAACAACTATCAATGATATCACAAATGTCACATACGTGCCATATCACATCACGTAACACATCTCCTGAAACTTGGTTCAACGTCAGAACCACTAATATTACTAGTTCCATTTCCATCGAAAATTCTGATTCTAAAGCAATTTATAGTAAACTGAGACAACCCAAATCTATGCCCACTCAACTCTAACAATCAAACACGAAATCGAACTCCAGTCTTGCACCTTAAACCTTACCCCAACAAACTTGTTGGCATCGAGGGAGAGATAACCACCACATTCCCTCGGATCACATTTCGTAGCATAACTCAACCCTGTAAGGTAATCTAACATCACCATCACCATGAAAAGGTGCAAGACACTTAAACAATCTGATATGCAGACAGATCCCTATGAGGTCGGCGTATAAGAGGCATAGCACCTGAAGGAAAATCAACTAACCACGTACCTTACATACTTGATGAATACTTCAGCACCGAAGAGTAAACGATGGGGAACCGCTGCAGTCGGGCCATCACTCGGGAGGTACTGAGTAACATCAAGCATATAAGGTAACCAGATCGAAACAAGTCTACAGAATCTTAAAACCTAGTGCTCTGATACCAACTGACAGAACCCGCTCCGGATTTCACCCTGAAATCCGAAGAGGCCCTGCGGGGCCCACTTTAGAAGAAATTCTACCAAAAATTTGACAGAACTTCCCCTAAAAATGGACAACCCAAAACCTGTAGAAAAACATCCACACTTCTAAATCATCCATCCTTATTCTCCTGGAGCCACCCTGCTCCCTATATCACAACATCTCACATCTCTCATTTCATAAACAATTCTGAATTTTAGAATATTAATCTCATAGGTTATCAGAGCAATCTAATATACAGGCGAACAAGAGAATAGAAAGCAAGATAAATGACCGATGCTCTTATAATGTGGAAGCTATGACAGCTATGCCTCAACCCCAAGTACGCTCGACCTCAAGCTAAACTGGCCTGCAAACTGGGCATTTAAAACCGAAGGGCCCAGGGGAAAACATTTAAAATCTGTTAGAGTGAGTGGACGAAAAATAAGTAATTTCAAATGAATAAGTAAAACTTAATGCTTTCCCAAGTTATTATCTAAAACCTCGCATGCAGTAACAATCTTGAACACACTCTTAATCATCCTCTTTACTGAAATCTCAATCACGTAATAAGAACATCTTGAAGTCTCTTAAAATCTCATCCTCAATCCTTATAAAAACATCATTTTCATGAGGCTCGTTTGATGACTAGAAAGGACTGCTGTCTAGTCATCTCATGCCATCTAGGAGGGACTGCCACCCCGATGACGCATCGGAAGGGACTGCCAACCGGAATAGGAGGCGGTGGATAGATGGGACTGCCAACTAGCCACATGTAGTAGACGGGACTGCCGACTAACCCCAGGTAGTAGACGGGACTGCCGACCAACTACCTCATGTCATCTGGAAGGAACTGCCAACCAGGTGACGCATCGGATGGGACTGCCAACCGAGCTGTAGTCTGGAAGGGACTGCCAACCAGACCATTACCTAGAAGGGACTGCCAACTAGGTAAGATACGCATGCGCCAAAACTGGCCTCCTTACTAAACTGAATAGCCTCCTCAAGAAACTGAAAATAACCTCTTTCAATTACTTGCTTTCGGAAAGAAACTCGGTATTACTTCAATAAATCAATAATAATTCACCGAAAGCATAACTCAGAATTAACTCACTAAATCAAACCTCAATATCTCAATAAATCCTCGAAAGCATCCTCGAAAGCATAAAATCAAATACTCTGTAAATCAATAAATGCTTTCGGAAAGAAAACTCAATCTAACTTCAAGGCTGATAAGTGCGGAGCTCAAAGCTCAATAAATTTCGATAAATCAATCATGCTCAAATATTCGATGAAACATTCGTACTCGTGAATCCTCATAAAAATCGATATTCGAAATCCAAAATTCTCATAATATTTTCTGAATCAGTCACTTCCCGAAAATCATTCCTCAATTCAATAACTCATGAATGACTATCTCAAAAATCTACGAAAAGCCCTCGGGAAGGAATTTCAATACTAATCTCGATAAACTAAATCTCAAATATTCAAAACATAATTAAATCTCAATTGGAAGAAAATAATAATAATACTGCATGCGGAATTAATTTAAAAACAAATGTCCACTCACAGTACTATTTAGGCGACCATGCATACGAGTTCCTTCGTCGAGCAATAGCTCGGTACATCGCCCTGTACACAATTATATTCTGTGAATAGTTATTCGACAAATTAATACGATTCCTAAAATCAATTCCTCATAATTACATCTCCATTTCTCCTCGGATGCAACCCAAATTATATCACTAATACCATTTCGTTAATTTAAAGGTTCCAAGGCAGAACCGAGAGATATCCGACGGCCGGATTCTCGTAATTCGATAATCGAAACCCTAAACTTCAAAAATTCATAATTAATTCCAAGCTTCTCCAAAATTCACTAAATTTCATAAACAACCTCTACAACAAATATAGGATTTAACTAGCTAAAAAAAAACAGAATATAAATCACTGTTCATAGACCGCACTATTCACCGTCGCACTATTCATGCGTGCCACTGTTCATGCGGCGCCCAACTCCTCCTCCGGCCACCAAATTTCAACCACAGAATCATCTCAACATTTTAAGCACTTTTCATAACTGTGACCAAGTGAGAAAATACCTTGAAATGCTCCAATTTTGCCAATGAACACAAACCCGGAAATCTCCAAACCCACCAATTTGGAAATCCTTCAAATTCACCTTCCAAACGTGGAAATTCCAACTAGAAGTCTTGAGGGAAGATGATCAGTGACTCGAGGCGCTCCTAATAGAGCCAATTTCACCGCCGAAGATAGCCGGAAACTGGGGAATTTCGCCGGGGAAGCAAACTGCTACAGTAACAGTGCTTGCATAAATTCGGGGTTTTCCGGCCAAATTGCCGATACCCACTGATACCATCGTATAGAGGAGGAAGAGACGGTCCAAGGACAACTGGAATCAAGTCAATCGGACGCCGGACGGTGAAGAAATCGGAAAAAGAAGGAGAGAAGGCGACGCGGGGGAAGAGGGGGAGAAAATCGGGGAGAGAGAAAAATGACGAGTTACCACAGTAACTCGTCCTATTTATAGAAAGTTACCATAAACAGTAACTTTACCATTTCGCTTATAACTTTCGTATACGAACTCCGATTTTTACGTACCACATATGCACGCGCTCGGTTTAACGTCCTCTACAACTTTCATGAAGGAAATTTTCTCAAATTTTGACCCGAACAAAAAGTCAACTTTTAGGGCCCCCTAAAAGCATTGAAACGACAGTAAAAGTGAAAGTAAAAGTTGTTTACCGTCCAAATGACTAGTAACCCGGTGAATTCGGGTTCGGGACGTCACACTTTCTTAGTTTTGGGAATACAAATGAAATTCAATCAATAATGGTTCAATACTGCATATTAGGAAAATTCTATAATATGTTAACATATGACATGCATACAATTACATTAAAAGTAGTAAAATGAGTTCTCAAAATAGTAATATTAGTCCTCAAAGTGGTAACATGAGTCTTTAAAGTGGTAAATTTTCTTAGTTACCACATGAGTCCTCAAAATAGTAATATTAGTCCTCAAAGTGGTAACATGAATCCTTAAAGTGGTAAAAATAGTTGATGTATGAGAAATGTTAACATACCATAGCTTTACCCATGCATATTAATGTTTTGTTTGGAGTGTTTCAAGTAGCTTTTCTATTCCATCAAATTAAACTATGATTGGATTGTTTATAAATTGACCCTTACTAAGCCAGAACTTGAGGGCATGTTTGTGGTTACAAGGATGGCTGCCCTCCAGATTTTGAAGATCCTTCTCGGAGGGCATGTTTTGTTTGTAATATACATGTGCTGTTCATTGGAGTTCGGGATGTCCATATAAGGAAGCTAAGCTTGCGAAGTATAGGGAGAAGCATGAAGAATGGGAGAAGTGGATGGTCTCAAGGAATAGAAAATGAGTCTGGATACTGTCATTATGCTGCTCCAGCCTATTAATAAATCTGTTGTATGACTCCTCATATGTGAAAGTGTTTATGTTAATTCTAATGTGAAGTTTTAGATAACTTAATGTCATCATTTGCATTAACCATCTAACAGAGATGGTCCGATGGCTAGCCACAGCATGTTTCCATTATTCAGTAATCTTAAAAGTTAAAATTCACAACGCCGATTCGATTAGCCTCGGTGTTTAATGGATTCAAAGATTACGAAATTAAAAACCATACATTCATACAGTAAAATCCGATAAACAGAGAAGTCCATGAAGACAATAGGATATTAGGATATGGAACACAGCAGAAACTCGACAGTCTTGTTTACATGGCTGTGCTAGTATAATGTCATAAATGCGTTCTGCGGTCTGGCCCAATCTGTGAAATTAGAAACATACTCTTAACCAGTGAAGCCGAACCCTGGTTCAGTCTGTTGCCTTATAAGTGTAAGATGCATATTGTGTCTGGTTTCTTTTCTATGAGGGATTGAGTGTGGGAGAGGAACTAATTAGGCATCTCGCACACTCTTGAGCAACAGTTTCCCTCCATTCATAGTGGCCTAAAGATTAGACAACAAAAAGCCAATATATGTTGTCGGCCAAAAGAAGCATTACATAATTATATGCTCCGTGCTATTCTATTCAAAGATGAAAACATCTTTCTTCACTATCATTAGAGGTTTGGTCTGCCTAATGGCCTCTTGGTTCTAATCACTAATGACTGATGTGCCAGCCAGCCACAGAACATGAAAAATGAGTATGAGACCACCCCTAACCCTATGAATTAGTTAAAAGTTGTCCAGTGGTTTTTAAAAAAAGTCGTCTGATCTGTAAAGATCAGACGTTTTCAATCCCGTTTAAGAATCTCAAACTCTAATCATAAACCAAAAAGCTTCCCACCTTATCCCACATAATGATCATTATATTAATACTAAGCTAAAGTATTAACGTTAATGCTAGGGTTTAATAGGCAGCAGCACCTGCATGGAGGAAAGCATTGTACGAGTGAAACGAACTGAGAAAGGGACACCACTAATGAGGCATCTACTATCTACAAGTGCAAAAGCAAATAACTCCTTTCTAGTTGGTTGCCAGTTTATCGCTTAATATTAATGGAATACAGGATAAGCTTACTAAGATTTGGCCACCAACTTGACAAAAAAAAAAAAAAAAAAAAAGATTTGGCCACCAAAAGCAATACTTTTTGGTTATAGATTTACTTCAGCAATAAAAGTTGAAACTATCCTAATTATCTAGTCCAAAAAGGCCCCAAGTACCTTACAAAAATGTATTTCCATCGTTTAGTTACATAACGTATGTTGATTAAATTTTAATATTGATCTTATCACGCATCAGCATAATAAAAAGAAAATTAAAAGTGAATTTTAAAAATAAAAATGAAAATTTGTGCCAAACTGTGGATATGATTCTTATGGTTCCAACATCATAAACATCGCATGCGTTCAAGAAACCGAAGCATAAGAACGTTTTGATAATAGAAACCTCTTGGCTTTGTTTGAAAAGTAACGCTGTCAATGATATTTCCACACTGGACCATAAGATGAAGCTACAACCACCCCCATTGAATGATTGGGTCTCAAAACATTAAGATTCCTCAATGCCATAGATAGAATGACAGCTTTGGCAAAAGCATAGTCTACAAAACAAAGAAGTGAAGAACTTGATTGGGAAAATAAGGAAAAAAAGAAGTCTAACCGGACAAGAGAAAAAAACCGGAAGGCTGTATACTTGGGGAACAACAGGAGCATAGGCCAAAAAGAATAATTACTATAGTCTATAGGTGCAACATGATTTGCAAATTCATGCTCGTGAGATTGTAAATGCAACTCGCGCTACAACTCGCTTGTACTATTTGAATGAACATATCAACCTCATTTGATGGAATTCTCATCCTTGAGAGTTGTGACCTTGACTGACTAGATCGATCGATATTGACACCTTGATGCATATTGTTCGTTTGTTTGGGAATTTCTAGTACAATTTATACTGTTAGAAGAACGAAACAATGGATATTTATGAAAATTTACTTATCAAAAGATAAAACAGTTTTTCACAAAAACAATAAAAAAAAACAGTCAACCAGAGAGATAAATTAGTATGAAAATAATTAAAGAATCTTTTATTTTTGGCATAGGAAAGTAATTAGTTTATCTCGTAAAATGAATTTGATTAATTTTGTCTGTTGAGAGATCATAAATGTCATTTCTAACAGAATTATAATAAAAAAGATAAAGTAACTATTTTCAATAAAATGTTATTAGATATCCTAAATTCGAATCTTCCCCATTTTTATATCAAGGGTTGTATTTTACCGAGCGGTATAAAATAACTTAAAACAGGGAGGGATGTACAATATTTAAAATTGTTACCGAATAGTATGATTTTACTGAGTTTTTTTAATGTTATATTTCCATCCATTCACAGAAAAAAAATATATATATATATTTCCATCTTATATGTTTCTAATAAATTGTTAGTGATTTTCAACTTTCAAATGACTCATGGACCGGGAAATGTTTCTTTGGAACTGTTATCCCATGAACAGAATACAACCAACATTTCCATATAGTGAAGCGTTTATCCAGCATTTTGAAATCTGGGGTTTAAATTTGTTCACTTTAAAGGAAAAAAAAGAAACACACTTTACTTTATAAAATTTGAACAATTCTTGCTATTATGCAGCTGTTGATGGACTTGACGTAAAGTGCATATCAGAAAAGCTTTGCTTGCAAGGGGCCTAGCCTCCCTGTCTCTCCATCCCTCCCTCCCATACAGACTTCAAACCTCACACCAGTGACGTCCTCTTAACTTTTTCTCCTTGCTTGCTTTCTTATTCTTACGCTTTTGTGACGGATTCGAGTACCTCCTTCCCTTGAAACCCTAACCCTAGATCTACCTATAACAGTAACCGTAAATCTGGCTAAATCCTAACCATAGCCCAAAGTTCTGTTCTGTTGTCTAGCTACCTTGTACCCATTTTTCAAACCCATCTATGTTCAGTGGTTCGCTGGCTCGCTGGTGCCTCTTTAAAATGACAAGAAAAACAAAATTTCCCAATTTTTAATAATTTTAGGGTTTTCTTGTTGTCTTTATCTTTCTATTTGATAATCAGTCTCTACTCTCTCGATATGGAAACTGAGTTGATTAATTGCGTACGGGAATATCTATCAGCATATTAGGACCCACTTAAAGTAAGTCTACTTATTGAGGTTGACTAATCAATATTATTCACTACTTTTTATCTTTTATTTCTACCATTTACGTTGGCAAGTCAGATATTATTCACAAAAAGTAATTCTAAGTCACTTTCTGGGTTAATTTATTGACCTGCCAACTGACATTCGGTGACCTTTTATGAACAGTATCTGACAGGGCAACTTAAATTGTGAAAATAAAAGACAAAAAGCAGTAAATAATATTGACCTGCCAACCTCAACGGGTGGACTTGCTCTTATGTAAACTATTTCCCAGCTCTTTTATCCATTCTTGAAGCTATATTTTACCTCAGGGCTCCTCATCTAATGATCGGTTTTTAAGGGATTATGAATACATATTTTTAAATTAAGGGGAGTGAAATTTACACACCCAAAATTACGAATCACACACCTACTACTTTTTTAATAACATTTTATCTCACATCTCTTTTCACTTCCTCAAATACCCTCAAGTCAGATTCCTTTTTTTTTCTTGGTCTTTTTCTTTTCTCTCTTTCTCCTCCAAACCACAACAAAATTCTTTCAAGGGTTTTCTGTCCTCATTTCCATCACCAGGCGACTCAGCTGTTAATTGCATTCCAGAATTATCCAATAAAACTGAAACCCCTTCACAACTCTGACATTTTGTCATAAGGCTTTTCTTCTCAAACTGATTTAGTTTAACATCTTCAAGAACTTCTTCAGAGATGACTTGTGATTATTATATGTTCAATGGCAAAGCAAACAAGCTAATTACTCACTTGTACCAAAATCAAATAGTCAAACACTGAACTAAAATAATCCAAACCCAGAAGATGGAAATGAAAACAAGAACTTGTGATTGCTGTGCAAAGCTATCAACTTCTTCCCTCTTGAACACAACCTTGCCATTATCGACATCGAAAACAGAGAAACTTTTGGGCAATTTTCAGGCACTGTACTTGGCAATATAAACATATGATTGAATTCTATGGTAGGTTTTGGAAGTCCCAACAGTTTGAGTATTAGCATGAAATGCCTTTGTTTCCCTTACTAGAACTTTTCTGATCGGATTGCCGCTACACACCTTTAGCTTCGGATCAACCTGCCCACAATTCACATGCTCTCAAATCTCAATCCCCAACACCCAAAATTGAAACAAATTGACCACTCACATACTTGTCTCAGCATCCAATTGACCAATTCACAATATACAAAGAAACAAAATTGATGTCACTGACCTGCTTCAAGCTACAGAAAATTTCATAGGCAGAGAGCACATAATCAAATGTCTTGACAAGCGAAAGCAAACACGAAGTCTCCTCTGCAAAAACACAAAACCCAAAACTCAAACAAAACCCAAAACTTCTCAATTTATCAGAATACATATTACCCACAAATCATAAAGAAGGGCTCTGTCGGAGATGATATGGAATGACAGACTTCTCCTCCAAAAATCATAAAGGTTGGGAACCAGAAAAGTTCTGGTGCATCGATCGGAAGATGAATTTGATTTTACTTAGTGGAGGGATTTGAAAGTTAGGGATATAGTGAAAGTGGAAAAGGACCAATTTTTTCCTGCTTATCTTATCTTACTTTCATCAAGCTATGATGAAGCACTTTGCTATGCAGAGACCACCAACCTTGATGGGGAAACTAATTTGAAAATAAAATAATCTCTGGAGGCAACTTCTAATCTTCAATGGAGAGTCTGTCATTGTTTGGAGGAGAGAGAGAAATAAAAAGAAAGGTTCTGTCGTGGTTTGGAGGAGAAAAGAAAAAGACCAAGCAAAAAAATAAATCTGACTTGAGGGTATTTGAGGAAGTGAAAAGAGATGTGAGACAAAATATTATTAAAAAAATTATAGGGTGTGTGGTTTGTAATTTTGGGTGTGCAAATTTCACCCCCCTTTAAATTATTATAATTTTAGCATTTAAATTTAATACATGCGGCTGAGATTCACTTGTTTCTCAATTGTTACTTAGGTGAGAAAACCTATATTTTACCTATCTTTCTTTTTTTCCTTTTTTTCTAAAAAAAAATACATGCAAAGTTAAGTATAAGTGTCTCTAGGGCATCCTAACCCTAAATAAAGCTTTTGTCTCACATATTGGAAAAGAACTCTCCCATATTTTCTCTTTAGCGGTCTTATGACCAGGGTTGGCAAAGGCACCCGTTATAAAATTTGCTTATCTAAGAATGTGCTTGACATTGGTTGAGTTGAATATACTTGCAATGCTCCTGATATCTTCAACAATTTGAAAGAGTATCCACAGTGGCTTGATTTTGTTGTTAACTGCATTGATGACTAATTTTGAGTCTCCTCTAAAAATGATGTTTTGACATCCTTTGTCTTTGGCTAGAACAAGACTGTTTCTTGAGGTAATTGGTTCCACAGTCAGTACTGAAGCTCTTCCATTGTCTTTTGCAAGCGCAATGAGAGGACTTCCATCGGAATCTCTTATAACAATTCCACAATTTGCAAAGTTATTCGAAACTAGACCATCAAAATTGATCTTAACAAGGGGAGGTTGCCACCTAATGGTGGCTTGGTGGTTTGAAATATTTTATGTTTTTTTCTCTTTCCCCCCAGCTGTTATCTATAATAAAAAGAAGCCTAAAGTAAGACTTCATCTTATTTTTCAATTACTACGCATTTTAATTTTAAGAGAGCTTCTATTCATACCTTCAAAATTGGTATTTGGACCTATTTCTTTTTTCAAGAGATAGTTGATTTTGTCAACTCATGTCAAATTACCAATAAAGACACAAAAGAGAAAGAAAAAAAAAAAAAGTCTTTTCCCTTTTAGAGGTTTGAAATCAACAAATAGTCATCCTCATGTCATTTTTGTTATGGTCTTCATCCTTACCAAGCTGAGAAATCAACAGACCAGTTCATTACTTTGTAGTTCCTCAAGTCAATTTCAGATATGCAATTAATATTCTCTAACCAAAACACCAACATGCCACTTTCTCTTAAATTCATACTCATCCATTGGAACATACTATTCCCATTGAGTAAATATATATATGAAACGAGGGAATCTTAAGAAGTTGAAGAAATGAACTGCTCTTAGCCTCTAAAGATGCATATGTCTACTAAATACAACAATAAGAAAAGGGAAGGGGGAGAGAGAGAGCTATCAACTGAAAGCTTGTTTTTTTTTTTTTTTTTGGGCTTAGTTGTACCAAGAGTAAAATAATATTGTGAAATGTTCAAAAATTGATGGAGGTCTAACTACCGATTTTGGAGGTATATGAATAGAACACTCTAAAAAGAAGTTTTTATTGATATTATTGAATGATGGGTATTATGGAAAAATTAGGGAGGTGTAGATAACATATTGATTATTTGTAAAAGTAAGTTGGAGGTCTATTAAGTGGGAAGGTCTAAACCAATTTTGGAGGTATGAATAGAAGCTTCTTAATTTTAAAGGTTAACATGCTTTTTGAAAAAGAAAAGAAATTTAATGGCAGCATGAAATTTATATGGGAAAAGGTCAAAAATATTAAAATATAGAAGGACATTAACGTATACAGAGTAGTATAAAGATTATTTATTTATTTATTTTATATTTATAAAAGGGTTTTCAATTCATTATATTAATATAATGAAAATGTTGGTAACAATATAAACATGACCCACCATTACGGGCTACATCAAAATCAAGCCATGCAAGGTAAACCTAGAGCTACCTAAATGTTAATACCTTAAAACCAGCACCAAAACCAAAGTGACCATGACAAAGTTAGGGTGATGGACCAAGGTCCACCCTAACTTATTCGAAAAAAACTTGGGACCTTCCTACACAGAGGGGACTTCTTTAGGAGCACAACTAGCAGAATCCATCAAAGTCTCCTCCACAACATTTTAGGTGCCATCATCTGGCACCTCAACCATTTCCAATTTTCGCTTAGCAGTACTAAACTTTCTCTTCTTGGTGTTCTTAGAGCCCAAGGCAACAGCTTCCAACTTCCATGGATGCACATCCTCCACATTAGTTTGTTTTTAGACCTTACTAGTCTTCCAACTTTACGTTTCTTAGCTGGGGAAACGTTCAGCTTACCATATTGATGAGGAAGCTCCAACTGAGGCTGGAATTCTAGCTCTAGGGGAGCCAAGACAGAGGATGAAGCCTCATATTTTGTTATCTTGTTGTACATCACCATCCCGGTGGAAGCATGGTGCTTCACGCCAAACAAAGGCTACAACATGATAACATCAAGACGCTCTTGGGCTGGTTTGACAATTACAAAGGTTGGAGCGCGGAACCTATTGAGCTGAGGAGCCAAATCTGCAACAGAGATGCCTGTCAAAGAGAAAGTAAAAGACGAAGGCACAGACTGGAAAAGGTTATGGCTCAAATCTTGAGCCACTAGTCTGCCCACATTTATTGACGAAGCACCTTGAATTGGAGCCCTCCCAGCCCTTGTATCAGATTACCCAAACCAGATGAAGAACTTGCTTGTTGCAGCCCTAACCCAAAGTTGTCGACCACCTGCACACCAGACAAGTCTGGTTTCTATTTAGGGATAAAGAGTCGCCGCCGTGCCTAATTCGAACTCGAAAACATCAGTGGATACTCTTTCTTGATCCAATTAGAGATAAGATAATTGATTCGGACCCGAGGCCTAGTGCCCCGGCGGATCCTCACCTTGTCCAACTGTAGAACATGACCTAGCGTCACACCCAGCATTGCTGTAGCCTTATTTGTCATCAGGACTAAAGGAACCCTATAAATTCCACCCAAACAAGTTACAATGAGATGAGAACCTTGGCTGTATCACTCAAACCATCATAATCAGCCAACAAAAACATAGATCAGCCGTAGAACCACAGATCACCTGACACAATGTGCAGTATTTCCTCCGCCTTTGTAAAACGTAGCACGTACCTATCCTCTTGCGCCCTCATCGAGGACTGATTTTTCAGTCCCCAGACCGGAGCCATAGTCCCTATAAGAGCTTTGAAATCAAGCTTTTTCTTCCTCGCAAGTAGCCGTCCCACAATGTAGGAGTGGCCTACGACAGCCACGTCTCCGAAGGCCCCAAACGAAACCCAACCATTGTCAGTGATAGCCAGCGCAGCCGCATGTCTAACAGAAACCTCCACAACCATCAAGAAATCAGTGTGGTGCTGGATGAAGATGCAAAAGCCAGAAACCCTAGCTTTATTTTCACTCCCTTCTTATAGTATCAAGATTAGTTAAATTAATAAATTGGAAATACAAAGCGGTTTTAACTACTAAAAGAAAATGTAAAAGATAGAATGATTCTACCAATTTGGATCATTCTATCTACTTGATTTCCCTTCATGATGTGAGAAAAAAATAAATAATAACACAATTTCGGAAAATTTTTCTATGTATCGGCGGTGCAAGTGAATTAGCAGATCTAGCAAATCTCAACCATTGATATTTATATGCAATTTTTTTTAATAACAAAAAAATATATGCAATGTTATTCAGCCGTCCATTTCTGTTGGTGTAAGTACACGTCGGTGCACTGAATATGTTCTCCTCAATTTCAATCTTGCTAACCTAATTATCTTTTTTTGCCAATAATATTATTGATTTTCATTTTTTTTTCTATAATGATTGACAAGTGATGATTTTTACCTTCTCCTTTTTCTTTTTCTTTTCACTTACACTTTTCCTTTTATGAATTTTTTTTCTTTCAAAAACATTACTTTTTTTAAAGGAACTATGTTTCAAGTTTCTGTTTGAGAGACATACTAACGTCTTGAAGAGTTAAAATGCATAGTGATCATTTGAGAGTAAATTTGGAGCAGTAAACTGTGAAAAAATCGTATGAAAAAAAAAAAAAAAAAAAAAATGTAAGAGGTTCAACAAGTTCCTCCAACTAGGTATTGTGCAAAATTAAAATTAAAATTAAAAAAACTGGGTATTTTGCAACATATTCGAGGCAGCAAAGTCGAACAAGTTTCATCGCAGTGCTAGAAGATTCAACAATGTCTTCCACGGGGTAAATACAAATTTATAAGTCATTGAAATTTAAAGAATGATAGCTTTCTCATGATAGAGCATTCTGAACTGTCAACTGTGAAAGTGGGAACTGGGAAGTATCAACTATTAACAATTACCAGGTAGTTCAGAGAGGGCTACTTCTCTCTTTCTATATATACCATTGCTTGTGCTCCCATCAGTCCCATGTATATTAAGTCATTAACTTAAGGACTACTTCGTGGTTCATACATGCACAATAATTAACTTAAGATCGAAATACGTCTTATATATTCGAAGTGTGTCAGTGTGCGAGAAAAATAAGAAAGGAATTATGCAGTGAGACAACGAAATAAAGACAATTTGTTCTCCATTGATTGGAGCTTTCCTTTCTGCGATTTTTCACATCAGGTGTGGATCGAGTGGATTGTGGAGCAGTGGGAGCTTCATAGGGCCATACATGATGGAGCTTCTAGCTTTAGTGGGAGAGAGAAAAAATAGAACCTAGCTCGCCAACCCAAGAACCTAGCTTAGCTAGAAGCTAGAGAGAGATTTCAGGAAGAGACATTCGGACTGTCCCACTAACTTTACCAGCTTTATTTTCTAGCTGCAGCAAAACCCCAGTTTTTTCCTGTGCTGAATAATTACAGATTAGATCGATGCTATGACCGTGACCAGATCCTGTAATAATTAAGAGATATAATTTGATGGGATGGAGACATTTTACATTTACACCTGCTTTAGAAAAAAAAAAAAAATTTGTCAGTTTATTTTTCACTTGACCAAACCCTTGAAGACTGAAAAGGTAATCTGGGTCTAGCTCCCATATTTGCTCTTCTCCCTATTGTCTCGTCTGAAACTGGGATATCGATCACTGTTTCCAAGTATGAGATGTAAATGAAAATATTTGCGGATACCGACCAAAAATAATAATATTTGAGGATTATAACACATTGAACTTGGAAGGCAGGTTAATAGGTTATACCGTTATACGAAGGATATATGCATGGCATGCAGAAGAAGATTTGCTTGTGCTAGCTTCTGTGGTTCCATATATTTGTACTTTCTTGGGTCATCCATAAAATTGTCTTCAAAATTTCAATTTGACATTATGGTAATATAACATCTAATTGTCTAAATGGCTTACTACGGGAGAAGTCTATATATGTCCGTACAATCGAAAAAATTTCTTTTACATACTATTGAAAAAAAAAAAAAAATTAAAAGTGAAAATTTGAACAACATTGAATATATCATTAATAATCAATTTTTTTGAAAAGAATAATCAATTTATGAGAAAGTCTAAACAATATGTTAAAAGAATTTAAGGAACAGGTGCACCAGAAAATATATGTTTTGGTCCAATATCAAGAGAGCCATGAGTCATTGATATCATAATTATTTACAGATGTGTCTTCTTTTTTTAGCTTGCTTGCTTAGTAAAGCAATTTCACCACATATATATAAGTAGGGGGGGTGAAATTTGCACCCCTACAATTACAAACTACACCCCCTTTTATTTCTTTAATAATATTTCTTGTCTCTTTTCTTGCACTTCCTAAAACACCCTCAAATCATATTTTCTTTTTTCTTTTTATGTGGGTCTTTTCTTGTCTCTCTCCCCCCCTTCCTCTTCCAGACCACCACCAAGGTCCTCTCTCTCTCTCTCTCTCTCTCTCTCTCTCTCTTTTCCGATCTTCACCAAGGACTCCGCCGCCACCACCATTATCAACCTCCACCACCTCGCCACCTCACAACAACCGCTCATTGGCCGTGAAAACCTTAAGTTCATTCTCATCATCCTCCTTATCGTCGTCGTCACCATCGTCGCCTCATTCTCCCTTTGCCGAATCCTCCGTTGCATCCACGACGCCCCCGCCTGAGTCTCCAGCCGCGGAGTATCTCCAGCCGAATCCACCGCCGCCGCCAATCGAGATTGGCAACGTCATCCGTTGCCAAACAACTACGAAGTCCAACTCCAGCCCGCGCCACTCCTACTTCATCGGCTCATTCGACTACCTCGTCGATGACGACTCCGAGGTCGGATTGTCCAATGCCAGAAACGGCTCATCTGATTGGAAAGAAGAGGTGATTGTTATTCTCGGCAAGCTCCCGCCACCGTTGCGGTCGGAGGCCAGTCTAGCCGCTGACGTAGCCTTGGGAAGGAGCTGGCTTAAAGAATTCGTGCATAGACTCTCCAGCTCTTCTCTACGAAGCTCCGGCAGATTCTTTACTGGAAGTAGCCGTCGGAGCGAGATAGGCGGAAAGGGAGATCACGAAGATCGGGAAGAAGAGAGAGAGAGAAAGAGAGGACTTTGGTGGTGGTCTGAAAGAGACGGGGGAGAGAGAGAGAAGAAAAGACCCAAAAAGAAAAAGAAAAAAAAAAATCTGACATTGAGGGTGTTTTAGGAAGTGTAAAAAGAGATGATATGAAATATTATTAAAAAAATGAAAGGAGGGTGTGGTTTGCAATTTCAGGGGTGCAAATTTCACTCCCCATATAAGTATATGTTTTTTTATCTTCCTCCATGACTCCATGAACACAACTACACAAGCTTAAAAAAAAAAAATCACAGAAAAAAGACATGTTTAGTACATTTCAATTTTCAACACAAAATTAGGTCAAACTACTTAAACGGATAAATCTATTTATGTTGAAATTGAGTTTTTTTAAGACTCATTACAAGTGTCGGGATTCGTTTAAGATACATCAAGTAGATTAATTCGATTAAGAGGTAAACTAACTATATGCATTGTTAAATTAGTTTGAGACTACTATCTCTATATCAAATTATTCTACCTCTATATTGAATAAAGTCTACTTAATATATTAGATTATTAGTATTAGATTGTTAGTATATTAATGTATTGTAAAATACTTTCATGAGTGTCAAAAATAAAAAATTCATTTTCAGATCTAGATTTCTCGATCTTTATTTTTTTAATATTATATATACTAAAGTAAAATGGGTTTGGTACTATTTATTCAATACTGACGGACCATTTTGCCCTTGCATTCTTAAATTTTTTACTAAAATAGAATGTGTTTGATACTATTCATTTAATAATAACCAGCCCATTTTGCACTTGCATTCTTTGGATTTTTACCTAATTACTCTTGACAGGTGTTCGTCTTTTGTGTTACTAAGTTGTTTCAGAGTGTTTTCTCGTCTTTGCTCTACTAAACGACATAAGGAGCTGAGCGATTCTATTTGCCTTTTTTTTTTATATTTTATTTTGCTCCGCTACATTATGTTTGTTGTCAACTTTTCTTTCACTAGCACCGAGTGATGGAGAGAGATAGACAGGGACGATTGTTCTTTTTCTTTGCTCGACTTGGCCAAAAAGAGGGGGATAGGGAACTGAAGAGCTTTCCATCTAATGAAGAAGATCACGAATCTAGGTATTTAATTTTTGATTTTTTTTTTATAAGTTTCTTTTGGTTTCTCAAGTTGGTTTTTTGTTTTGATTGTAATATTTTCATACTAAAGAGCACGAACAAGATGAATTCTTTGAAATTGGTTTAGTATGAAAGTGAGAAATAATGCGTTGACGATCTATATATGTTTGTTTTAAAAGAAACCTGCAATCTTTCACTGAATACTATGATATAACCCTCCTAATGTCATATGCTCTTATTGTTACTAACTTATGAAAATTATGTGAAGATACAAACAACATTTTATATCCATTATAGTTTATGAACCTATAACTTCACCGTCACTAATTTCCACATTCTTCTATTCCTTATTGATGCAGATTTCGAGTAACCGTAGTTATAGAAAATGAGTCTAATATATAAACCGCCATCATTATGGGAAAACCGACTTATGAAATATGTAACTTTATAATAACATTATAAAGTTTAGCAAGCAAACAAACTCGCAACATCGCGCGGAGAAATTAGTTAGTTACTTTCTAAATTTTATCACAACTTAAAAGGTTTTGACAAGAAAATATTGGCGTTAGAGAAATTGAAGAAGAGGACAAGACAAGTGCGAATATTAAATGAGTGGACAGATTGCCATCAAGCTCCAGTAGTAAACAAGAAAAAGCAAAGGGTACAGACTACACACTACAGTAGCGGGAGAGATAAGAGTGAACAGCTTAGACTGTGATTCTTTCCAATCTCTCTCTCTCTCTCACTACATACTATTATACTATTAGGCAATTGTTTGGTTCTTCCTCGATTTGATCGATCGTCTCTCTCTCTCTCTCTCTCTCTCAATTCTTTGCCAGTAATGGCAGTGCAAGTAAAGAGGGTGAGGGTGTTTTCATCGGGAAGGTAAAGCTTTGCTTCTTCACACGTCCCAGTTCTCTCTTTCTGCTTTCACACATATTCTCACATATTCATTCACATGATCAACCCAACTCCAACCAACCAGTGAACTCAGATTTACTGTGCTTGTTACTCAATCTGAACCACCACCGCGTGCGGACTCTGATCACTTGAATTTCCTACTAGGATTATCACAGAGGGAAAGTACTGTGCAAGTTCATTACTGCTAGCTAGCTTGTTTATATAAAAACAAGCACTCTTCAAGTGAAAACCAGCTGAAGCAGGCTTTGGCAGGCCCAACAAATTGAGAAAAGCTACCCCCACTACTACTGCCACTATCACTAACTTAGGATTTTCCTGTACAAAGCCTGAAACTCGTGTAGCTTAAAACCCGGGAGAGCCTTTGCAGATATATACAAACTTTGTGTGTTGTCTTCGTCAATATTCTTATTATTATTACCATTATTGTAGCTAGCAAAACCTAGAATTGTGAAAATTGTCAAGAAAGAGATCCAGAGATAATGCAGGGTGGCTCTAATGGCACTAATTCGATGGCGTTTGGAGATAACAGTACTAACACTAACGGCGGAGGAGGGCTGTTTCCGATGACGATGATGATGCCTCTGATGACTACTAACTCCCAGCACCATCATGGTCATCACTCGCTTCACTCGAATAACAGTCCGTTTCTTCTGCTACCTCCAAACCAAAACAATCATCAGCAAGACCAAACCCGCAATAGCAGCGGCGGCAGCTCATCTTTTGCTCTTGATAACCATAGCAATAACCCTGCAGCGGCGGCAGGCTGTTATTTCATGGATCACAACAACAACAGTGGTCATGGAAGCTCTTCTTCCTCTTCGTCTTCTTATATCAAGTCAAAGATCATGGCTCATCCTCACTATCACCGTCTACTGGCCGCCTACATCAACTGTCAAAAGGTCAAATTCAAACTCCTACTTGTCAATATATATACATCGCTTTTGTACTCAGGACCCTAAAGACTTGTACTACTACTATTTACCCTTTTTTTTTTTGGTGAAAAAACCTTATGGAAATTATGGTATTTCTGGATCTGAGAGTCTTGATATGTTTTGAAATGAGACAAGCAGGTTGGGGCGCCACCGGAGGTGGTGGGGAGGCTGGAAGAAGCATGTGAGTCGGCGACGACGATAGGTCAGATGGTAAGTAGTAGTAGTGGAAGTACACATGGACATGGTTCCCTTGGTGAAGATCCAGCTCTGGATCAGTTCATGGAGGCCTACTGTGAGATGCTGATCAAGTATGAGCAAGAGGTCTCCAAACCCTTCAAGGAAGCCATGCTTTTTTTAAAGAAGATCGAGTCCCAATTCAAAACCCTCACCGTTTCTTCTGCTTCCGATTCTGGTGAGATCATCATCATCATGACCTCTCTCCCCATCTCTCACACACTGTTCCTCTTTAATAATTGTCAGTCTTTTGTGTGTCTGACTTAGCTTGCTTAGCTAGCTAGATCTTTATCGTTTTGCTTGATCCGTTGATTATTATACTTATATAGAATTTAAAGATTATAATAACAAGCATGCATGGGGTGTGTATGTTTCCAAGATCAGGTTTATTATTTGATATGATTATATAGCCAATAGATAGCTTGACTCCTAAAGTACGAGTGTATTTAGTTATTTGATTTACTTAGTTCCTTGTTTATTTACTTATTTATTTCATTTAATTTCGTACTAAATTTCATTGCTGGGTTCCTTGTATCAAAATAAACAAGTTCTGTTCTAACTACTATTAGTGCTTATCATCGAAAAAAAAAAACTATTATTAGTACTTGCTAGGTGTCTGGGCAAATCTTGTTACTGATAGTATAATACAGACGGAGTTGCAAGTCATTGATTGTATTTTCTTGCTTTGTTTCTTCTTTTGGTGTCGGTATTTGATATTGAGATTTTTTAATATTTCTTTTGAACTCCTCACCTCTTTTTAGTACTGACTGATTTTGACAAATTGTTGCACCTATAAAACATATAAGACAAATTACTTGCTAGTCTGTTTCAGGTACGTACATAGCTAGCTAGTCTCTTATATATTAGGGTTAATCAATTTGAAGCCTAGTTCTCATACCAAGCAGTGAGAGAATTTGTATTTAGCTTTAATTACAACTGGATCTTGACGGGAGAGGCGAGGAAGGAGTTTCCTTCATCTATTACATGGCCATTGCAATATTTTCTGAATTAGGGTTTGAACTTTTAAATTCAATGAAAGTCAAACAATTCGTGTCTTGATCTCGTTTTTAGAAAGGTTTCAGCTAGTCCTCTACGATAATTAGTTGAGTCACAATATCTGTAATTTTATTACATGCTTCAACAAGCTAATGGTAAGAAAAAGCAATTTCTAATTATGTTCATCATAAAAGTAAGTTTAAACAAGACTTGACTAGGAACTAACTAATTGGGAACTAACTAATTGAACTTTATCCCATGTAATCATTTAAGTCAAGATCTCTAATTGTATGTTGGACTTTGGGTGACTAATTGTAATTTTTGCAAATTGGGATGAAGATAGCAAACATGAGCAATTAATGTTGCACTTTGTGAGTAACTCAGTTTTGCTAATCCATGGATAGGTTGAACCATGCATGTAGCTATGATGGATGGCACAAGAAGAAAAAGTATACCTCAAAATATCTATTAGCTTAGAAAGTATTAGCAAGACCAAAGTGTACTCAACTTCATTAACCAATATTGCAACTCTAACAAATCTGAGTGTGCATTCTTCCATGATCTTGCCAACCTAGCCACAGTTGCATCTCTGGCTCCTATAATATGAACTCTGTTCAGGATTTTGCTTATCATTGAGCTATATGTGGATAATTTCCGTAAGCGTTATCTATGCTGGAACTCTTCTGAATAAAATTTTGGTTTTATTATTTATTCATTTCTTTTTACCAGTAGGCATGTTATTTGATTACCTGTGATAGTGATACACTTTCCAGTTTCCACTAATAAATAGAGGACAGTGTAATTGATAATGTATTGCTTAGATCAAGCAATTAGAATGTACAATGAACATAGGATTAATGAGGTGGTTTAACAGATAGCATTTGATCTCAGGAGCTTCTTTCTGTTACATTGCGATTAGAAACATCATCTATATATAGCTTGTTTCACTAGATCTTGATTATTATACCTTGGGAAGAATACTTTATATTCTTCTTCTTAATCTAGATTGACATGCAAGAGTTTCTTTTTTAGAGATCCATTGCGAAAAAAAGTCTTGTTGAAATAATAGTCTTGCAAATTTGTTTCAGAAACATTCTTCTGTATGAAATCAGGGTGTTTGTTCACTTGATTATTTTTACATAGAAAGATTATGATATTCTTCCTTTTTATTAAGACTAGGAATTCTTGGGACTTAAGACTCACACACAAGTATAATAAGTATTTGGTAAGTAGTTTTTGCATGGGATTGAGGTTGTATTTTCTTGGGTATGAAAACAGATATATGTGGGTCTAAAAAGTTTGCCCTAGAAAGCAAAGAAACAAACACTATTTGCATCAGATACTTTTTACCTGTACAAGAACTCAAAAGTAGTTCCATTCTGGCATTCCCAATTATATTCCTCATGATTACCTTTATTTTAAATTTAGTCAGCAAAAGAACACAGTTAAATTCACTATTCTGTCTCATGTATCCTATTTGTTCCCTATAATCTGTGGTTGTGCATGAAATATATTATGCATGGTAGAACATTAACCTGTAAATATTCATAAGCTTTTAGCAATAGGAATAATGGAAATAATGAGTACTATTTTAACCCAGCTGATGCTTTTGAACTTTTGATCAAAGTATTTACTTTCCTTGGAACTCTAAGAAGTCAGTGTGATTCTCTGAAGATCTGAAGAGAAAGCTGTACAAGTACAAAGGTCCTAAAGTATGTGACTAGAGCTAGCAGTTAATAATACAAAAATTTGACCTAGATTACCTAAAACAGTGAAAAGTATCATGTGCTGTAGATGTTTGGAACTTTAAATACAATAATCTGCATGGTCTTAGTCAGCTCATCATTCTTAGAAGAGATTATGAGTTCAATATTTAATAGTCAATAGTATGTATTTGTTTTTTCTTTTTTCAACCCAAAGTACAGTGTTAAAGGTTGAGTTCTTAACTGGTAGGTAGCAACTTAGTTACAGGAGATTTATATGTTTTTGTTTCAACAGTATGTTTAAATTATCATGAATGATGAGCAGGTTGTGGAGAGGGAGGTATGGATAGGAACAATAATGGATCATCTGAAGAAGAGGTTGATGTGAATAACAGCTTGATAGATCCGCAAGCAGAAGATAGGGAGCTCAAAGGTCAGCTTTTGCGCAAGTACAGTGGATACTTGGGTAGCTTGAAGCAGGAGTTCATGAAGAAGAGGAAGAAAGGCAAGCTGCCTAAAGAGGCGAGGCAGCAGTTGCTCGATTGGTGGAGCCGACATTACAAATGGCCTTATCCATCAGTAAGTACTACTTCCACAGTTTAATTATCTATCATTGACTGCCCTTGTATTAGTTCCTCAAGAATGAGAAGTACCCTTAATTTTTATCCATGTAGGAGTCCCAGAAGTTGGCTCTTGCAGAATCAACAGGTCTGGACCAGAAGCAAATAAACAACTGGTTTATCAACCAAAGGAAACGGCATTGGAAGCCTTCGGAGGATATGCAGTTTGTGGTGATGGATGCTTCTCATCCCACCCACTATTACATGGACAATGTCTTGGGAAATCCTTTTCCTATGGACATTTCTCCCTCATTGCTCTGAGTCTCTAAGCCTCTGAGCATCCATAATCTCATAGAGTACTTGACTACTTGTTATATATAACTATATAGCCATGTATGCTAATTAAGATTCGAATTTTTAGTTAATTGTAGAATGCGAATGCATTTGGATCTGAACAATATTCATATATGTTGGATTATTTCTCATGCAATCTTGTGTACCGGTATGTCCATTTTAAATAAGGAAATCCAGAGCAGGTCCTGGGTTATACTTGTACATAAATCTCTTCTGAATGCTGATGATGTGTTGAATTCCAACCATACCCTAGTTGATGATTTGATAATCATGATGAAGTTATGTAGTTCACAAGCTGTACGGGTTACATTCTTCTCGCTGGCTTCAATTTACATTGAGCAATAACTATGTCAGGGTCCAAACGAGATTCAACAATCAACTATGGTAGGAAAATTTTTTGGCTAAATGAATTAAGAATTTGAGCCGTCACAATGTCCAGAAGAAAGAATAGGGCTTCACAATTTCAGATTCTAAAGAAATGAAAATGGAATGCTGATTTGTCTTGGGTTAACACATATGTTTTAATGAATATCCCTACCATAGAAAAGTTATCGCTCTCCTCTCGAGTGGATGTTCACGAATATATTTTGACACCAACAACATAATGTTTAACTTTCTATTTCTTACTAGCAGCATTGGAAATAACCGAGCAAAGGTATCAATTTTAATTTTCTAAAGACAACATAATGTATCAATTTTAATTTTCTAAAACAAAAGACGAGATGCGACTTTTGCCTCTACTAGGGTTTTGCCTAGCTGCAAAACTGATCGAGCATGAAAATTGGTCCACCGACTTCTCGGGTTGGTGTGTCTGGCACTATCCCCTCTTGGGGTGTTTGGCGGGCTTATGCCCTCTTTCTTCTCGTTTCCTCTTCTGGTTCTACCATGGCGGGTGTGATACTCCGGAAATTCGTATTTATTTTCTGAGGATTTTCTGGAATCTAAATTATGATTATTGGACAATTTCGTGGCTCGTGGATGGAGCGGAAGTGTTTCGGGAGAATAATTATTCGAAGAATATGGTTTTAGGGGGGTTGCAAAGGTTGACTTTTAATTCGTTGGGATTCTCAGAAAATTTCCTTCACGAAAGTTGTAGAGCCAGTCGATACGAGTTCGTGGACATGTGGAACGCGTCAATCGGAGTTCGTATGAGAAAGTTATAAGCATTCGAACTTTAATCACTTTGTGATTCGTGCACTGAATCAAGACCCTATGTGTTCAGGTGCTTGTTGGACTTGTTGAACAGATTTCGGTGACTGTGCTTGTTTTGGTTCTCGTGTGAAGACGCAGCGGGATTCAAAGGTGAGTAAATCTCACGATATTCGTTATGAGCCTAGTTACCATATTGTCTTGGAATTATGGGATTCACTGTGATAATAGTGGTATTAGTCGCATTCCTGAGTGGATGATCATGTATATATATATATATATATATATATTTGCGTGATATATATATGTATTGGTGGAATCTGTGTAATGAGTTGGATGATTGTTATCTGTGTGATGACTGATGAAATTGTGTATTGAGTTGTGATTGTAGGATATCATATGTTGAGATACCATGGGTCTAATATGACCGTCTTAAGTGAGATTTAAGATATGGTAGCTTGTGTAGAAATATCTGTGTAATGAATTGATGACATCAGTATGATGAATCTTTGTGATGATTGTCATGTACAGCTTGTGCAGGAATATCTGTATGATGAATCGATGACATCAGTATGATGAATCTTTGTGATGATTGTCATGTAAAGCTTGTGCAGAAATATCTGTGTAGCTTGTGTAGGAATATTTGTGTGATGATTGCTATCTGTGTGATGACTAGCAATGAATCTATGTGGTGATCGCTATCTATGTAATGACTGGCGATATCTGCGTGAATCTATGTGATGATCGCTATCTATGTGATGACCAGCGATATCTGTGTGATAATTGGTTGGATGATCGCTATCTATGTGATGACCAGCGATATCTGTGTGATGATTAGTTGGATGATCGCTATCTGTGTGATGATCAGTAGGATGATGAATATCTGCGTGATGACCAGTAGAATCTGTGCGATGACCAGTGTGATGACTGCTCAGTAACGGAGCTGAATTGTTATTAAGTTAACAAATAATCGAGAAGACTGCTGTGATGGTCGGGGCTACTTACAGACGTCAGAGTGTGGGATTACGATGATAACTATGATTTGAATTGCTTGACTTAATGTGACCTCCTGAACTAAATTATATGCAGGGGTTACTATGAATTGTTTTGCTTGTTTTGAAATGTGATTGCTTTGTTTCTTCTTGATTGTATTGATTGATGGTTTGATTTATCTTAAGAGCCATAATGGTGACGAATTGTACTCTGTGGTGAGGATAGGAAGGTGATTCATTGTTTTTCACCTTTGATGTCATGTTGATGACAACAGCTCCTAGGGGGGAGGGAATGAGTGTGATTTGGAATTCGCAGTAGTGCGTTAGGATGGCGTCAAACATTGCTTGAGGAAGTCTTGTTTGACCGAAATTTATGTAATTGGGTGCTAGGATTGAGGTTCTAAGCATGAGGCTTTGGTCACCAGTTGACTTATGTAAGCACAATATGGAAGGATATGGAATGGATGATTGTAGGTGTGAGATGTGTGCTTATCGTTGTT
This sequence comes from Rosa chinensis, assembly GCF_002994745.2. Taxonomy (NCBI): domain Eukaryota; kingdom Viridiplantae; phylum Streptophyta; class Magnoliopsida; order Rosales; family Rosaceae; genus Rosa; species Rosa chinensis. The sequence goes on from NC_037092.1 coordinate 1,216,097, forward strand.
TAGATTGTGGTGACTTAAGAAATGTGTTTTGCTTTGTGGTTTTAATTTACTCAGACGAGCTTCATAAGCTTACCGGGTTTGTTGTGTGGCAACCCGGTGCACTATTCAAAGGAATGGTGTAGGGGGTTAATCTTGCAGGTCAGGGTAATCGTGGCTGAAGCTGAGGTGACGCCTTTGCAGCTTTACAGTAGGAAGCTATCTTTGTGACTTTATCGTTGATAAGGACTTCGGTTGTATAGTTACTCTGAGCAGCATTTACGTTTTATTTTGTTGTTGACAATTTAATTCGTAAGCTTATGTAATATATGACTCTGTGGAGCGGGTCAATATTGACATAGTGGGTTCAGGGCATCAATATGTACTTAGGTTAAAAAGGGGAAAAAGTTTCTAGATATTTTGTATTGATGGCTGAACGTTCACGCATATGTAATTATGAGATTATATATATATATATATATATATATATATATATATCGATTTTCATGTGTGTAAAATCAAAGGCGTGACAGTGGGATTGGCGTCGAGGAGGTGATGGCTCTAGGCTCTGGCGGCTGGATTTGGTGGGCTGGCGATCGGATCAATGTTCTTTTTGGGGCGACAGTTTGGTTTGCTAGAACCAGCGGTGGCTTTGGCGGTGCTGTTCATCATGGCAGTTTGTATGCCAGTTCTGGGTTTTGGAAGGCCGGTGGTAGCTCTAGGGTTACCAAATCGGCACCACAGGGCGTTGAGTCGAACGACGGTGCTGATGTCATGACGGTTGGGTTGTAGGGCGATGGCTTTGTTGCAGGACAAGATCTGTGCAGCGCTATTATGGTCTCAGGTCTGGAGCCTTCTATTGGGCCTTGGGCCTTAGTTTTTGGGCTCTGGATTTTACTGCCTTATGGTGAGAAGAAGGTTGGCAAGCCTGTTGAGGCTTTTGAGAAGACAAAGACATCAAAGAAGGACAATTTGGCTCATTCTACTAGTGGTTCGAGCTCCAACTAAGGGAAGGAATTGGCTATTTTTTAATTTTCTTTCTAGGGTTATAAGTCTGTGTGAGAGTGAATGGAATTCTATGAGTCTTCTATGACGTTTCTAGTTTCTTACTTGTACCACAATTGCGTGATTGATAAGGGATGACTAGTTGAATGATTTGTTTTTCGTAGAGAGCAAGGTCTACTCATTCTTAGATAGGCTTGCTTAAAAGCGAGCGTCCCAAAGATCTTAATGATTAGCTTTAGCTTAGATAGGTTGTTTTAGTTTTCTTGTCGAGGTTTGTTTGTGTAAGTTATGGTAAACTCTAGTCTTTGGTTGTTGATGTTGTATTTACTAAGTTAAACATAAATTTCTTAGTCAGTTACTGACAATATGAACACTGCTGTATAAATATAGAATAGTTAATCATATTAATTACCATATGTCCATATTAACATGGACACATAACATTTAAAATCATTGCCCGTGAGGTTTTTTTATAATAATCGGCACTGTAAATATTACAGATGAGTTGAGTGGGGAATTTTTTTTTATCGATTCTACTTAAACCAAGCATTCAAAATCCCGTGACCTTAAAATGCAAACTTTCCATTGGAGGCCAACACGACGTTAACGATTTGGAATTTTACCTAATGTGTGAAGAAACGAGGCAGAGTTTCTCAACGGACTTTTATTTCAACTTTTTGGTCCAGTTATACTTAAGCCCCATAGGTAAGCCCGTATGGGAGTAATTGGGCTCCATTATAGAAGCCCTTAATGACCCGTAAGCCCAAATATAAAACCATTCATATGTGTTTGCTTCCGGGTCTTCTTTCATTTTCGCTACCCTGGCTCCGGCTAGCTCTCACTCTCTCTCACATTGCCGCCATCGGCAGAGCACTCTGTAGCGGAAGGATCGACGGTTGTCAATCTCCGACGCATTTCGACGGCCAGATTTCCGGCGTCTACGGCTTCGAAGGTACTTCTTTGTTTCTTTCTTCATATTACCTCTTCCACTGTTTTGGACCTTCAATTTCATCGTCTCGGTTCCTATTGCGTTCTAATCATCATGCTGTTTAGCTTGAAATTTTTTTCCGAAAAGCTCAGGTTTTAGTCTCGTAGCTGCAAAAAAACTGTTATCGATTTTGCTTCTTCTTACTGTTTTGGTGTGCATTGAAATAAAGATGATTCATGCTAGATAGTGAAATTGATGCAAGAATTCGATTGAAGGATGTGAATATGAGACATTGCATAGTTCATGAACACCTTTGCGAGTTCAAGCTGAAGTCCGGTGCATAACCTGCACAAGTGCTTTCCATTAGTTTATGTTGATATAGGCGTTGATTTTAGGTCTTTAAATGTGTTCTCTCTTGCAGTGAGAAGGTTAATTTTGTTTTCTTTGTTTGGTCAGAGAGGATTAGAAGGTGAATTGTGGATGTGGATAGGCAGTCGGATATTTATCAGTTAAGAGTGTTGGCTTCCATTTTTGAGTATGGCTTTATCGGTTTCCAGAAGGCTTCTACGTTCATTTGGTTCTGTTTTGGCATCAGGCAGCTATGACTCTCCGAGTATATTATATCCATCGTTTCGCGCTTCTCATGGTAAGAGCGAGTGTGTTTTGGTTGTAATCTGTTTGTCATAGCATGATTGGAACATTTTGGTGGCATTGCTACTTTTAATTTTCTTCATTTGTTTTTGGTCCAACTGATATCTGCGCGCATGTTCCAGGGGTTATCTTTTCCTCTGAGGAATCTTCGGCTGTTCCCAAGGTATTATTTCGTTATAGACATGTTGATTTCTCCATATCTAAATTTTGTAATTAAATAGAATATAGTATGTTAAAGAGAAAGCTGCATCTTAAACTCGATTTTGAGTGTTGATAGTTTCAACTAATTTACTTGAATTGTTTGTTATCTGTATACCTGGAAACTTCCAATTTAGGGTTGGTCATCTTCTTATGCTTATCGAAGGCTTTCAACTCTGACTCCTGAATCAAGTGGAGGTGCATTTCCCTCTGATCTATTATCCAAAAAGCCTGTGGTAGCGTCAGAGCATAAAATAGGTAAAACAATACTTTTCTCAAGTTTCAGGTTCACGTTAGCTAGGATTCTAGTACTGTATCATAGATTTTGACTGTTGAAGATACCTGCATTAATTGTTTTAGAGTGGTTTTAGTCTGGAAATTTTGCCAATCTACTGGCATAAGGTTCAAAGCTGTTGTCCCTGATCTTGAACATAGATCTAAAAGAGAATAGCTGCATACTTGTGATATTTTTGGTACCTGTATATATACACTTCCTTTTGTTTGTGTGTTTATTTGTTTGCTTTTTTTTTGGATTTGGTGGTGCAATTTATATTTCCATTTGTATTTAGTTATCTTATGCCCACTTCTTTATATCTTAATCCAGTAAAATCCTTACTTTTCCCTCTTAACTCTTCTATTCAATAGTTTAGATATACAACCAATGCATATTATGGTAACAAGAATCAAATATCTGTTGTGTCTTATAATCTGTACTCATCTACATATAATCTATCTACACATAACTTTATTTGTTCCTATAGATTCTCCCCCCCCCAAGTCACTAGGTCTATAAAAAAAAAATTGTGCAATTGTTTTACTGATGTTGAGTATCCTATAATGTAGGAAATTATCAAGACCTTGTAATTCCAGTGACAAATTTTCATAATGAAGAAAAAGGCTTGATGGTCTTGCCTGGTGATGTTTTTGATGTTCCTATTAGAAAGGATATTGTTCACCGGGTTGTACTATGGCAGCTAGCAAAAAGGCAACAGGTACCACCTTATGATATATGCAGTCATTGACACCTGAAGAATGTAATCTTGGCATAAAATGATGGCTGAGCCATACTGATGGCATTTGTCCTTTAGCACTTGAACTAGAATTGAGGAATTTTTCAACTTTTATATCACTTCTTTTCTTTTGGAGGCATCACAGTCTTTCTTTCTGTCATATTCTTTTTTCTTTTTGGGAGATTGGTCGGAGCATTTCGGAGCAAACCTTCACAGGATCAGAAAATAAACTTGAAGTAAAATTAGATAGATCTATGGCTTTCTGCATAGGAGGAACTTAAGTGATCAATAACTTTTCTGTATTGTACTATCTGCCAAATAACTTGTCCATGTTTTGGAGGTGTGGCAAAAGGGATGTAGTATCTGTGAACATCAGTTTTGAGACTCCATACAGAAATGACTGAAAAAAAAAAACAACTAATGCCAATTGAGTGGTCTACAGGGAACACATTCAACAAAAACTATCAGTGAGGTCAGCGGGACTGGGAGAAAGCCATGGAATCAGAAGGGTACTGGTCGAGCGAGGCATGGGACTTTGCGTGGTCCTCAGGTATTGAACTATCATGCTTTTAAATTAGCATGTCTTTGTCTTTTTTGGATAGATCTTAATGAACCTAATGGGTGTTAACAGTTCCGAGGAGGTGCGACAATGCATGGTCCTAAGCCACGAAGTCATGCTATCAAGCTGAATAAGAAGGTTCGGCGTCTTGGGTTAAAAGTTGCTCTGACAGCTCGAGCAGCAGAGGGAAAGGCAAGTCTCTCTCTCTTCTCTCTAAGAATGTCATTTTCTGGCTTTACCTATTAAAATATGTTCAAACTAATGAGGCGGAAGTAATTAAACATTTTGACTTTGATGTTTTCTTTATGCAATCTAACTAGAGAAAGTGGTATAAAATTACAGCTTCTTGTTTTCGAGGATTTGGAAATCCCCACACATAAAACCAAGAATATTGTGAACTATGTCAAGCAAATGGAGAACACCAAGAAAGTTCTAGTGGTGGATGGCGGCCCCATAAGTGATAAACTCAAGCTGGCAACTCAAAACATACATTATGTGAACGTGCTGCCCTCAATTGTAAGTTGCATAATATCAAGTGTTTCGTAGTAAATTATCTGTATGAGTAAACCTGAGATGCCTTTTTAGCATAGACACATGGGGAGCGGGGGCTTATTATCTTATTAATGTCTTGAAATAGAACTTGAAGGAAAAATTTAAACTGTCCAAGATGTTTGATTCTCATCATACATATTTTTCAATTGAATTTCATAATGATATGACTAGACTCTAAATTTAGATAAATTTTTGCACAGTAAGAATTCTGTGTCTTTGTAATGGTTTTTCCCACCTGATGCACAGTAAAAGGTTTTCCGCATAATAAAAATGACAGCCTAAGTAGGTATTTGGAGTTTTATACATACATGAATCTGCTGCCATGGAATTTGAGTTTAAGCTCGGTGCTTATGTATGTTTTACATATTTTGCAGGGTTTGAATGTCTACAGCATCCTACAGCATGACACACTGGTGATGTCTCGCGATGCTATAGACAAAATTGTTGAACGGATGCACACTCCAATTAACCGTTGAACTCCTGCATTGTCATCTGCTCATCTCCATTAGTTTAACTTAGGTTAGAAGCTCCTTTTGTTTTTGTGGAAGATTAACAAAACGCAAAAGAATAATGTATGTTGTTTTTGTTGCAATATGCAAAATGCATAGAATGGATATGTGGGAATATTCTGTATCAAGTTACAATCTGCTAGATATTTTGTGGTTGATTGTCATTGCACCGTTCACCACTCTTGAGTTATTGAATGATTATGCCGTTTTGATAATTAGTGACATTGAGAGAAGGAAGAATCAACCTTAGAATCTCGGGTAGATATTCTTAACTATTAGAGCTACATTTCAATCTTACGAACATTTTACCTAGGTTTCTTCAAGTGGACTTGGCTAACTGGATTAGTTTAAAGAAATGCATATGATTGAACAAACTTGAACTAAGTTGCTTTGGTCCCAAGACACAAAGTCAAACTCAGGCTCGAGAATACTTCATGGCATGTCAAAACGTTGATCACTCTTTTTTATTGAAAAATTTCTATGTCGTAATCTAGTACTAGTAAAACATGATTTCAAGACGCTACTCCAAGTGTCCATGATTTTATTGTGAAGTGAATAGTTTTCATGCAAGCAAGGCTGGTGGATATGCTCCTGCAAGCGAAGCTAATGGTGTGGACATGCCCATGTAAGTGAGGCTAATGTCAATGCTCGTGCAATTGGGGTGAATGAGAATACCCATACAAGCAAGGTCTAAGTGCACGAAAAGATGTGGTTTCATCTTAGAATGATGTCTCAAATCCGTTGGAATTGATCCTGCAACTTTGTTAATAAAATTAAAAATTAGTCCAAAACTATGATTTTTCACCCAAAATTGTGGGACTATAGCACACGTTTTTTGGTCCAAATTTCAAGTTCTCATTTTGTCACCAAAAATTTTTCACCCCTAAATCATGAATTTAAAGGAATTTTAAAAGTGATGGAAATAAAAAAAATCTTGACCTGATTTTTTAAAAAGATTTTTCAAAGTCAGGAAAAGCGAGAAAATTATAAGAAAAAATAGGGTTAATTATTTTGAGTTCCGTCAATTCTAAAATTCCTTTGAAATCTTGATTTAGATGTGGAAAAATTTTGGTGCAAAAATAAGAACATGAAATTTTGACCCAAAAACCGTGCGCTATATATAATCCATAATTTTGGGTGACAAATCATGATTTCAAACAATTTTAATTTTTTAAGAAGAAAGTTTCAGAACTGATTCACACTGCTCTACAAAAGCATACGACATCTTTCGATGCACTTAGCTTCGCTTGCACGGGCGAGAATCCGAACCCGAACCCGAACCCTTTCAAGTTCCAATGGTACACTCTTCATATCATATTCCTCAATTGGGCCTGTTTGGGCCTGGTCAATTTGCAAATAAACCAACCTGCTCCCGCATCCCGAAGCATGAAAAAGAAGCACAAAGATTAATGTCAAAGCATTTAAGACGATGTACTATATAATCAGTCAAGCGTCACACTCACCTCCGCTCCTCCTCTTCCCACCTCCCTCTCTCTCTCTCTCTCGTCTCCTCCGTAAGGAGGCCTAGGGTTTTGCCTCTCCCTCCCAAATTTCCAAAATTTCCAGGCCCTTCCAAATTTGAACTCCAAGCCCTTCTAAACCTGCCACATTTCTCAAACCTCTGTAGCTTTTGTGAGCATCCCCCCAATGGCCAAAACCAGACCCGGAAAAAAAGACGTCGACTCCTACACTATCAGAGGCACCAACAAGGTCGTCAGAGGTATACTCTAAACAATCGATTTTTACTTTGGTTTTCGGAAAATTTCCTAGAAAAAGAAGTCAAATTTCGGTTAGAAATGATGGTTTTTTGTTTTGGCAGCTGGGGATTGTGTGCTGATGCGGCCGTCGGATGTGGGGAAGCTGCAGTACCTGGCGCGAATCGAGAAGATTGAGACTGACAGCAAGGGCAATGCTAAGGTGAGAGTGAGGTGGTACTATAGGCCTGAGGAGTCTATTGGAGGGCGCAGGCAGTTCCATGGATCCAAAGAGCTCTTCTTGTCTGACCACTATGATGTTCAGAGTGCGAACACCATTGAGGGCAAGTGTGTGGTTCACTCGTTTAAGAATTACACCAAGCTCGAAAATGTGGGAGCTGAGGACTACTACTGTAGGTTTGAGTACAAGGCTGCTACTGGGGCTTTTACTCCTGATAGAGTTGCTGTGTGAGTAATGTGGGCTTTTTGCGGTTTTCGGTTTTGTGTGTGGTGGTTTGTGGATGTGAGTGATGATTGAAAATGTGTGTTTTTGAAGGTATTGCAAGTGTGAGATGCCCTATAACCCGGATGACCTCATGGTGCAGTGTGAGGAGTGCAAAGACTGGTAATTTCTTCGTGTTCTTGGCTTTTTTTAGCATGTTGGGGGTTTTGAATGTGTTTGTTTTGAATGGACTAGTAGTAAGTTTATCGTACTTGAACAGTTTATGCATCTAGTGTCGATTAAAGAGTGAACCAAAAGAAAGGTAGAAAAAGCATTTAAGTGGGTATCCATTATGGCTCTGATAATTGTCTTGAATACTTGTTAGATATAGATTGATAAGCATATGGATTTGGAAAAGCATTTCAGTGACTCGGTGTATGTGCAATGTGCTACTTGCAAGTGTGCAACTATACTTTGCTCTGCATCCTGGTGGCCGGTTGGTAATTTAAGCAGCTTCAAGAGTTGCACCATGGAAAGCTTAGTTTCTATATGTTCATTACTTTGAATGTAATTCAAGCTTAAGAAGTGGTTACAGAACTCCATGATGGTCCTTTGCTTGTAATATAAAAATGGAATCTTGTCGGAAGGAAATTTGGGTCATTGTTGCAACAGTATTGAATCTCCTCTTTTCATTTGAATTTCCTCATAGATACTTTGGTTGCAGTATACAACAATGGCTAGTATTGTAGTAGTTCAAAGTAGAAACTTTTATGGATGAAATTTGTGTCATATGTGCAATGTTGATAATTCTCTTCCTTTGATATTTGTCCCGATAGAAAAATCTTTTCACTTGACCTTTTTAAATTTGTCTGAATGCTCATGAAGTTATTTCACAATTGGAGTTGTAGGTTTCATCCAGCATGTGTGAACATCTCAAATGAGGTAGCCAAAAAATTGGAGCACTATATATGTTCCGAATGTTCAGCTGACGAGGATGTGAAAAAACCTCAGAACTCAGTTTCAGCATCACTTGCAGATGATGTCAAGGTGAGATACTTCATATGGAGTTCCAAATATATGTAGGTCTATTTATAATGGATTTGTCCAGCAATTTCCATGCCTACCTCTGGGTAAACTATGTGCTTGTTCGAGTTGATATTTTGATGTCATTTAGTAGTGGTTGGATGAACATGTGAGTCTGATTCTCTTTTGAAAAGGATTTGTGCATGATTTTTCAATTTAACTCATTCTCAAAGAATATATGGCAGCTGATTACTACTTCTAGAGGAAAGCATCTATTGCATAAGTAAACTGATGTTGATCAGACTACTAGTGATGCTTTTGCGGAACCAATAAAGAAGAAAGCTTTCCAGTATTGTTTTCTTAATTCTTTACCGAGGTGTTATTTGTTCTGCAATCTATTAACTGATGAATCATTTCTCCCAAGTATATGTGACCAAGCAAAAGAACAGAATTGTTGCAAGTATGCGGCCGATTGTCTATTCACTGATGTACCAGTTGTCCCAAAGTCTTTGTGTCATGGTCTGTATGTTTGATAAACATTTTAATTCGGAATCTTTATCAGTTGTTATATCATCTCTGACCAGTTAGATTGTCCTCTCTCCTTTGTTTATTTTGTAATGTTGTTTTGGTTTATGAGAGTTGACATTTAAAGAAGGCAGCTTTTGTTAACTATCTGGGAAGTCTTTGCATGAATGGATTGTTTGTTTGCTATTCAGCATGTGCTCTATGTTAAGTTATGAACTATCCCTTGTGCTGTGAATAGTTCTATTTTGTTAATGAGACTAGGTTGTGTTGTTTCGGTTACTGTGTATACTGATTTTACTGAGACCGAGTAATCAAAGTTTGTGACCTTTTGCAGGTGGACCCTAAGCGCCGAAAGAAATGACTTAAATTGCAAGAGGGGATATAAAATGCAGTGCTGCTGTTTGTGTTCTTGTTGGTGCTCTTGGATTGCTGTCATGTGGATATAGAGTAGGGTTTTCAGAGGGTTTCAGCACTTGTTATTCAGGAGATTAGGCTTGTATTGGAAGTTTGCTTTGTATCTCAACAATTAAACCATTAAACCGTAGAATCTCTTGGTATGACAAATTGCTGTTTGCGACTTTTACTATCAAGTTATTAACGTGTCAATCTGTTTATCTCGTACTCATTAACATTTTTTGTTTGTTTTACTGGAACATATGTATACGCCTAGTTATAGCTTTCTGGATTAGTCCACGGATGACAGTTCTACCGCCACATGTTGGATATAATAGGGGTATAAGGAACGGTATGCCTTTTCCATTTTCCAGATAATAAACTAGAAATCCCTTTTAAAGGCCTCAAAGGTTTAGGGTTTCTGAGTCGGGATGAATTGAATAATTCTGATGTCTGTGCATCAGAAGTTGTTTGGAGTCTGGACTTAGCATGTCGCAGAACTTTGTTTATGTACGTACTTGTAGCATTCAGTTTCTATTAATATATAGTAACCTAGCTTTCTGCGTCTTTTTGTTTGGAGCCTTCAAAATGCGGGCATCCAGTCTGGAGGATGGCAAGTTTGTGCAGCCTCCTTTTCAGCAGATCAGACATCTGATCTCATGGCAACTTTTCTGAACTCTTGTAAGTGATTTTCGTGACTGTTCCTGTTAAAACTGCCGATTTAGGCATCATGAACTACAGTTCCACACCGGAAGTCGTAGTTTGAGTTGTAGTTTTCTTCTTGTTCACTCCTAACGCCCCCTATAATGAACTCAAGGTTGTTTGGTGTGTGATGGCATGAACAGCGTGCATATATACTCTGAGATTTGAATATAAGCATAACTACATAAATGGTAACGGTTATCCCAAAAAAGGCTGGTGTTTCTCTTAAGAAATGTCCATTCACATTTTTGGTGAGGCTACATGTCTCTCATGGCAACCTCATTACTTTTAAATCTCGAGTTTCACATCTGAGTTTTCAAACCATAATTCATAACTGCAGATTCATATGGAAAGTAGTTCTCCACCATCATTAATTCATTGTGAAAATTGAAATTGAATTAAACATCATAAGCCCCAATATTCTCTTCTGTGTAATGCAATCAAGCATGGCAACTGCAAGAGCCAATATCTTATTGCCTTTGTTTTGTTTCATAGCGCTTCTCGCTTTTGTGATGTTTACTGCTTTTTCAGCAGAAGATCGAGCTATATACTTGGTTTTAATGGAAGGAGACTCACTTGCATTCAATGGAGGCTCTCCATCTTCACGCCTCAACCTAAACAGGTAGGAGAAAGAACATGTCTGTCCGTTACAGAAAGAATTTGCTTTTGTTATCGCGTGATTTTCATGCATGAAACAATATGTTACAGTGAAATTTCGAAGGCTCATGCAAAGCAATTGGAGGATTCTCATGATCAACTTCTACAGAGCAATCTTGAGACTGGAAGCTACAGCAAGCTTTACAGCTTTAAACACGTTGCAAACGGCTTTGCTGTCCATACAACCCCTTCACAGGTATTTTAAGCTAAAATTGTTTAAATTTTTTGCATTTCTGACTATGTCACAATAATATTTATATGATCGATTTGGATTTTGTTCATCTTTTAATGTAATTAAGAAGATAGAAAGCAAAAGCTTTGATGCATTTCTTACTAATCATAAAAAACATTTCAGGCTGAAAAGCTGAAATATGCTCCAAGTGTAAAGCTGGTTGAGAGAGATAGAGGAGCGAAGTTGATGACAACGTACACTCCTCGCTTCCTTGAGTTACCTGAAGGAGTATGGACACAAGAAGGAGGCCAACGTAATGCTGGTGAAGGAATTGTGATTGGTTTTGTGGATTCTGGCATCAACCCTGTACATCTAAGTTTTGCTTATAATCCTCTGAGCCCTTTCACCTCTAATATTTCTCATTTTTCGGGTGCTTGTGAGACTGGTCCTCTCTTCCCAGCAACTTCATGCAATGGTAAAATAGTTTCAGCCAAGTTTTTCTCAGCTGGGGCTCTAGCCATTGCTACTCTCAACAGTTCAGTGGATTTTCTTTCACCTTTTGACTCAGATGGACATGGCAGGTAGCTTGAGTGACTAGATGCTTTTGATAATATCATTTAGTTAATTTTATTGGAGTAGTAGTTTGGTTAATAATATGATGATGTAGAACCTAAGTGGATAAGATTAAACTCCCTAAATGCAACTGTTTGTTTGTACTATGTATTCTCTACAGTAGCCCTATAAATTGAGATTCATGAAGAGCATGCTTTTTTCAGTCATGTGGCATCGGTTGCTGCTGGAAATGCTGGAGTTCCTGTGGTTGTGAATGGCTTCTATTATGGACAAGCTAGTGGAATGGCACCACGTGCGCGGTATGTTTTTTCTATTGCTTGGTACAGCAGAGATACATAACAACATTAATTCAGGGACTAATCTAATCAAAACATGTGCTTCTTTTGAGTAACAGGATTGCTATATATAAAGCTGTGTATCCTACAGTTGGAACTTTGGCAGATGTAGTTTCTGCAATTGATGAAGTAAGCAATGAAGATATGTCTAAACTTATATTCTAGCTAGTAATTCTATAACAAGTAGCATTTGAGAATTTGTTTTTTGTGTCTGTCCCTTAATTTCCTTTGTGTTAAATGTACAGGCAATTCGAGATGGAGTGGATGTCCTAGCACTCTCTGTCGGACCAGACGAACCGCCATTGGGTAGAGTGACCTTCTTAAGCATGTTTGATGTGTTCATGTTATATGCTCGACGAGCTGGGGTTTTTGTGGTGCAAGCAGCAGGTAATCGAGGGCCAGACCCTTCAAGTGTAGTGTCTTACAGCCCTTGGGCAGTAGGTGTAGCTTCTTCCGGCACAGATAGAATTTATCCTTCTTCTATTGTTCTTGGAAATGGAGCAAGAATTGAAGGTGTGGGATTATCAGGTACATACTAATATCTCAACTTCAAGATCATGTTGACTAGATATTGTTTCCATGAATTGATTGTGTTTTTTTATTATTCAGGACCAACTTTTGGATATAGGTTACTTCAACATAGGTTGGTTTTGGCCAAGGATGCAATTAATCCAATTGGGTCATTCCCAAGAACCCCACCCTATGTTGAAGAGTGCCAATTTCCACAAGCATTGGATCCTAGGTTAGTTATAGGTAGTATTGTCATCTGCACATTCTCGGAGGGATTCTATAACAGGACATCCACCCTTAATGCCATCATCAACACGGCAAGAGCTCTTGGATTTATGGGTTTTGTTCTTGTTGCAAGTCCAGCCTATGGTGACTTCATTGCAGAGCCTGTTCCTTTTGCTGTTTCTGGCATTTTGGTCCCAAATTTAACCAATTCCCAGGTACATATCACAATATCATATTCATAATAAACCAGAACTAGCACAGTCTTACAAGAATTAATAATGAATGATAGGTTATTTTACAATACTATGAACAACAAACATTCAAGGATGAGAGAGGATTTCCTACAAGACTTGCAGCGAGAGCATCAATCGGAGAAGGAAGAGCTGCTTCTTTCACGGGCCAAGCACCTATTGTTAGCAGATTCTCTTCGAGAGGACCAGATTTCATTGACAGGGACAGGAAGCCTGCTGATGTACTAAAGCCTGATATTCTTGCCCCGGGGCACCAAATCTGGGGAGCTTGGAGCCCCATTAGTGCCTTAGAACCCTCATTAGTGGGTGAGTAGAAGTAGCATCTATTTTTTTTTTTTTTTGCTATTAATCTATTATAGTAATGCCTTGATATGCAAGCAAATTAACAAACTTGCTCTTCTGTTGTTTAGGACAAAGTTTTGCACTACTTTCTGGTACAAGCATGGCAACACCTCATATAGCTGGAATAGCAGCACTTATTAAGCAGTACAATCCTTCATGGACTCCTTCCATGATTGCATCTGCGATTTCCACCACGGCAACCAAATATGATAAAAATGGAGAATTGATAATGGCTGAAGGATCTGATATAGGCAGTAAATATCCCTCCACTCCTTTTGATTTTGGAGCTGGCTTTGTCAGTCCAAGTCATGCCATGGATCCGGGTCTAGTCTTATCTTCAGGTGAAGTAAAGTATACACTAGCTTTCTAGCTTGTTTGATTTTCTCTATATGAAGTAATGTTAATGGCCTTTGAATTGAAAACAGGATATGAAGACTACATCAGCTTCTTGTGCTCATTGCATGATACCAATCCAAGTACAATAAGAACTGTCACTGGAGAGTTGTGCAACAAGCCACTTGACCATCCAGCCAATCTGAACCTTCCTTCAGTAACAATATCAGCATTGAATGGGTCTCAAATAGTAAGAAGGGTTTTCATGAACGTAGAGAGCAAGCCAGAGACTTACTCTAGCTCGGTGCTGCCTCCAAATGGGACAACAGTAGACATATCTCCTCCTTCGTTTACCATAGCTCCACAAGGTACTCAAGAGCTAGGTATACAGTTCAATGTGACCCAAGCAATGGATCAATTCACCTATGGTGAAATCGTTCTTACAGGAAGTTTAAATCATATTGTCAGGATACCTTTATCAGTTTTTCCAGTTTCAATATGACAAAGATGAGAATCTGTCCGATTTTACGTCCAGTCTATGAATGATAAAAAACTATATTTAAGAAATTGAGTTTTTCTATTGAAACCTGCAAATTTTCTCATTTGACCTCTATTCTTTTCTAATTATCAAATTATTCATCCTATTATAAAATCATTATTATGGACATACAACAAATCATAAACAAAAATTATTTCTACACATCCTAATTTATAAATGATATAAACCCATTTTCATATATTCGTCTAACTAATGTGACAATCACTTTTCAAATTCAAGATACTAAACAAGTGACGGATATATATAAGTACTTGAAAGTTTATTAAAATAGAGTGAAATCCACACTCCCTCAAAATAATAATAATAATAATAATAATAATAATAATAATAACAGTAGTAGTTGTAATAATAATAATAAAAATAACAATAATAATAATAATATGAGTAGTATTAAGCAACAGAAAAATAAAGCATCTCAGTGACTCGGTGTATGTGCAATGTGCTACTTGCATGTGTGCAACGATACTTTGCTCTGCCTCCTGGTGGTTTGTACTTTAACCAACTTCAAGAGTTGCACCATGGAAAGCTTAGTTTCTGTATGTTTATTACTTTGAATTTGTTCAAATTCAAGCTTAAGAATTGGTTACAGAACTCCATGAACTCCATGATGGGCCTCTGCATGTAATATAAAAATGGAATCTTGTTGGAAGGAAATTTGGGTCATTGTTGCAACATTATTGAATCTCACCATGTCATTTGAATTTCCTCATAGATTCTTTGGTTGCAGTATACAACAATGGGTCACTCCTCTATAGTATTGTAATAGTTCAAAGTAGAAACTTTTATGGATGAACTTTGTGTCATATGTGCAATGTAGATAATTCTTTTCCTTTTTTGTTTATCCCGATAGATGAATCTTCTCACTTGACCTTTCTTAAATTTGTCTGAATGCTCATGAAGTTATTTCACAACTGGAGTTGTAGGTTTCATCCAGCATGTGTGAACATCTCAAATGAAGTAGCCAAAAAGTTGGAGTACTAATATATGTTCAGAATGTTTAACTGAAGCGGATGTGATAAAACCTCAGAACTCAGTTACAGCATCACTTGCAGATGATGTCAAGGTGAGATACTTCATATGGAGTTTCAAATATTTGTAGGTCTATTTATAATGGATTTGTTCAGCAATTTCTATGCCTATGCGCTTGTTCGAGTTGATATTTTGATGTCATTTAGTAGTGGTTGGATGAACATGTGAGTCTGATTCTCTTTTGAAAAGGATTTGTGCATGATTTTTCAATTTAACTCATTCTCAAAGAATATATGGCAGCTGATTACTACCGATGCTTTTGAGGAACTAATAAAGAAGAAAGCTTTCCAGTATTGCTTTCTTAATTCTTTACCGTGGTTATTTGTTCTGCAATCTATTAACTGATGGATCATTTCTCCCAAGTATATATGAACAAACAAAAGAACAGAATTGTTGCAAGTATGCGGCTGATTGTCTATTCACTGATGTACTACTCATCCCAAAGTCTTTGCGTCATGGTCCGTTTGTTAGATAAACATTTTAATTCGGCATCTTTATCACTGGTTATATCTATCTCTGACCAGTTAGATTGTCCTCTCTCCTTTGTTTCTTTTGTGATGTTGGTTTGGTCTATAAGAGCTAACATATAAAGAAGGCAGCTTTTGTTAACTATCTGGGAAGTCTTTGCATGAATGGACTGTTTGTTTGCTATTCAGCATGTGCTCTATGTTAAGTTATGAACTATCCCTTGTACTATGACTAATTCTATTTAGTTAATGAGACTAGGTAGTGTTGTTCCTGTTACTGTGTATACTGATTTTACTGAGACCGATCGAGTAATCAAAATCGATCTGTGACCTTGGTGGACCCTAAGCGCCGAAAGAAATGACTTAAATTGCAAGAGGCGATACAAAATGCAGTGCTGCTGTTTGTGTTCTTGTCGGTGCTCTTGGATTGCTATCATGAGGATATAGAGTAGGGTTTTCGGAGGGTTTCAGGATTTGTTATTCAGGAGATTAGGCTTGTATTGCTTTGTATCTCAACAATTAAACCATTAAACCGTAGAATCTCTTGGTATGACAAATTGCTGCAGGTTGCGACTTTTAATATTAAGTTATTAACCTGTCAATCTGTTCGTCTACTCATTAACATTTTCTGTTTGTTTTACTGGAACATATGTATATGCCTAGTTATAAGCTTTCTTGATTAGTTGACGGATGACAGTTCTACTGCCACACCTTGGATATAATAGGGGTATAAGGAACAGTATGCCTTTTCCATTTTACAGATAATAAACTAGAATCCTTTTTAAAGGTCTTAAAGGTTTAGGATTTCTGAGTTGGGATGAATTGAATGATTCTGATGTCTGCATCAAAAGTAGTTTGGAGTCGGGACCTAGCTTGTCGCAGAACTCTGTTTATGAACGTACTTGTAGCCTTCAGTTTCTATTAAAAGTAACCTAGCTTTCTGCGTCTCTCTGTTTGGAGCCTTGTAAATGTGGGCATCCAGTCTGGAGGATGGCAAGGTTGAGCAGCCTGCTTTTCCGCAGATCAGACATCTGATCTCATGGCAACTTTTCTGAACTCTTGTAAGTGATTTTCGTGACTGTTCCTTTTAAAACTTCCGATTTAGGCATCATGAACGACAGTCCCACACCATAAGTCGTAGTTTGAGTTGTAGTTTTCTTCTTGTTCACTCCTAACTCCCCGTATAATGAACTCAAGGTTGTTTGGTGTGTGATGTCACTAACAGCATGCACTTATACTCTGAGATTTGAATATAAGCATAACTACATAAATGGTAACAGTTATCCCAAAACAGGCTGGTGTTTCTCTTAAGAGATATATATATATATATATATATTTTTTTTAATTCTCATAACTTTATAAAGAGGATCAAAGGATTTCACTCCTACCCCCATGGTGACTCGAACCCATGACCTTGATCTTAGGTAGTGGGTGCTCTAATGGTGTTTCTCTTAAGATATGTCCATTCACATTTTTGGTGTGGCTGCATGTCTCTTTTGGCAACCTCATTACTTTTAAATCTCGAGTTTGACAACTGAGTTTTCAAACCATAATTCATAACCACAGACTCATATGGAAAGTAGTTCTACACCATCATTAATTCATTTGTGAAAATTGAAATTGAATTAAACATCATAAGCCCCAGCATTCTCTGCTGCGTAATGCAATCAACCATGGCAACTGCAAGAGCCAATGTCTTATTGCCTTCGTTTTGTTTCATTGCTTCTCGCTTCTGTGAAGTTTACTGGTTTTTCAGCAGAAGATTGAGCAATATACTTGGTTTTGATGGTAGGAGACTCAGTTGCATTCAATGGAGGCTCTCCATCTTCACGCCTCAACCTAAACAGGTAGTGAAAGAACATGTTTGTTGGTTACAGAAAGAATTTGCTTTTCTTATCGTGTGATTTTCATGCATGAAACAATATGTTCAGTGAAGTTTCGAAGGCTCATGCAAAGTAATTGGAGGATTCTCATGATCAACTTCTACAAAGCAATCTTGATACCGGAAGCTACAGCAAGCTTTACAGCTTTAAACACATTGCAAACGGCTTTGCTGTCCATACAACTCCTTCTCAGGTACTTCAAGTTAAATCTGTTTTATTTTTTGCATTTCTGACTAGATGTTACAGTAATATTTATATGATCAATTTGTATTTTATTCATCTTTTAATGTAACTAAGGAGGAAAAGAAAAGCTTTCATGCATTTCTTAGTGATCATAATCGAATAACATTTCAGGTTGAAAAGCTCAAATATGCTCCAGGAGTAAAGCTGGTTGAGAGAGATAGAGGAGTAAGCTGGTTGAGAGAGATAGAGGAGCAAAGTTGATGACAACGTACACTCCTCGCCTCCTTGAGTTACCTGAAGTAGTATGGACACAAGAAGGAGGCCAATGTAATGCTGGTGAAGGAATTGTGATCGGTTTTGTGGATAGTGGCATCAACCCCTGCACATCTAAGTTTTGCTTATAATCCTCTGAGCCTTTTTGGCATCCAATATTTCTCATTTTTCGGGTGCTTGTGAGACTGGTCCTCTATTCCCAGCAACTTCATGCAATGATAAAATTGTTTCAGCCAAGTTTCTCAGCTGGGGCTCGAGCCATTGCTACTCTCAACACTTCAGTGGATTTTCTTTCACCCTTTGACGCAGATGAACATGGCAGTTAGCTTGAGTGACTTTTAAATGCTTTTGATAATATCATTTAGTTAGTTTTATTGGAGTAGTAGTTTGGTTAATAATATATAGTATGATGATGTAGAACCTAGGTGGATCAGATTAAACTCCCTAAATGCAATTGTTTGTTTGTACTAAATATTCTCTACACTAGCCCTATAAATTGAGAATCATGAAAAGCATGCTTTTTTTCAGTCATGTGGCATCAGTTGCTACTGGAAATGCTGGAGTTCCTGTGGTTGTGAATTGCTTCTGTTATGGACAAGCTAGTGGATGATAAGCAATGAAACTGATGAAACTGATTTACCTTGATTCCTCCTTCTGTATTGATTACACTTTACTGATATCTGTTTATCTTGATGGTTGCTTGATCTTAGCATGTCATGATCTAAACTGAAAATCTCTAGAATCTAAACTGATCAGTAGTACTTCAATTGTATTCATTGTAATGACTGATATTTAGGAACAAAACTGATCAGCAACCATGTATATATGATTGTAATACTTCAATGAGAAATCTGAGAAAAACACTTTACTCAAATCTGCTTCATGGTATCAGAGCAGGTTATCCACGTGTGCATGCCTAACGGCCACACGAGCTCCACGTCACCCAAAAATTGTCCACGTGTATGGCTTGAAAATTCGCCACACGTGCGGGGGCGTGTTGAGAATATATACATCCCACATGGGAAAAATGGGACCTTGCCTATGGGTTTATAAGGGTTTGGACCACTCCATCCATTGCCAATTGGTTTTGGATGTGAACCCCAGATTACTTTATATGCAGCAACCACAGGGCTTCATTGACCCTCAATTTCCTACCCACGTTTGTAAGCTCCGCCGTTCTCTCTATGGCCTCAAACAAGCACCTAGGGCCTGGTTTTCTTGTTTTTCTACTTATTTGGAGGACTTAGGATTCACAGCATCTCAAGCAGATACTTCTCTATTTGTCTATCATTCAGGGAATATCAAGCTTTATTTACTGATATATGTGGATGATATCCTCATCATTGGCACACATGCTGATCACATCACTACTCTTATCACCAATTTGAGTAAACTCTTCTCCATGAAAGACTTGGGTCCATTACACTATTTCTTGGGCATTGAGGCTATGCGGTCCTCTCATGGCCTTGCATTAACTCAGACGAAGTACACTTTAGATCTTCTACACCGCACCAACATGACAGATGCTAAACCTGTTTCAACTCCAGCAGCTACGGGCAAACGTTTGAGTCTCAACGATGGCACTCCTCTTCATGATAGTTCCCAATATCGGAGTGTTGTTGGCGCCTTACAGTACCTAACACTCACTCGCCCTGATATATCATTTGCAGTTAATTAGGTATGCCAATTTCTGCATTCTCCAACAAATGTGCATTGGGTGGCTGTCAAACGGATTCTTCGTTATCTCAAACACACACCTACCTATGGCTTGTTCTACACCCCAAGCAACTTCAAATTGACACGTTATAGTGATTCTGATTATGCCGGGGATCCAGACACAAGAATCTCAACAGGTGGCACTTGCATCTACTTAGGTACAAACCTCATTTCATGGAGTTCTAAAAAGCAGAGTGGAGTATCTCGTTCTAGCACTGAAGCGGAGTATCGTCAATTGGCCTACACTGCTGCACATATTTCTTGGTTTCGGACTCTATTTCGGAACCTATGCATTCCTCTCCAGTCCCCCACCTTATGGTGTGACAACATTAGTGCCATCTCTCTTGCTTCCAACCCGGTTTTCCATACTAGAACAAGACATGTTGAAGTTGATTATCATTACATTAGGGAAAAGGTTGTTCGCAAGGAAATTCAAGTTGCCTATATATGCTCCCAAGATCAACTCGCAGATATCTTCACCAAGGGTCTGAGTTCATATCGCTTCCACTATCTTCTAACCAAGCTTCCTGTCCGTGCCCGGCCCATCAGCTTGCGGGGGGGTGATAAGCAATGAAACTGATGAAACTGATTTACCTTGATTCCTCCTTCTGTATTGATTACACTTTACTGATATCTGTTTATCTTGATGGTTGCTTGATCTTAGCATGTCATGATCTAAACTGAAAATCTCTAGAATCTAAACTGATCAGTAGTACTTCAATTGTATTCATTGTAATGACTGATATTTAGGAACAAAACTGATCAGCAACCATGTATATATGATTGTAATACTTCAATGAGAAATCTGAGAAAAACACTTTACTCAAATCTGCTTCAATGGAATGGCACCACGTGCGCTGTATGTTTTTAGTATTGCTTAGTACAGCAGAGATATATATCACAGGATAAGAAAAGCAAATTCTGTTATGGACAAGCTAGAGATATGCAGTAGCCTCTATAGGTTTTCAAAAAGCCAAATGACACATCCACAAAAGTATTGATCTCATTTACCGTCTGACTATGCTATTTCTAATTGGCGTGTGAAATGAGATATGCATGCAGTTGCCTCTATAGCTTTTCAAAAAGCCAAATGGCATACACATCCACAAAAGTATTGATCTCATTGATCATCATCTGACTATGCTATTTCTAATTGGCATCTTCGTCTGCTATTTTTTTGATGTCTTGGTGGCATTCCTGGTATGCTGTGTTCGAAAAGATCGATGGGTATGTTCTGTTCCACTTCTTTAGTTCCTCTAGACATGAGCGCTGAATTAGGAAAGTTTTGAACAATCTCGCATGCCATTTAGGTGCCTCTTTATTTGCTAAACAGGTGGAGTAATATGAAGTTTATCAAGCCAAAAAAGTCAGGACATCCTACCCTGAAAATACTGAATCACCTTCTGCTCCAAATCTTCCAAGTGTTGATCAATCTTCCCTTCATCATGTCGAATTGTGGTTATAGCTACCAAGGAACTGATCGTTTCGAGAGCCATCCATGTAGCACTTTTGTTGTATCCGCTTAGGAGATGGCTGCGTAACAAAAAACCCAAGAAATTGCAATTAGAGTTTTATTGGTAGATAACTAGGTATATATAAGTTTAAATGAGGAACTTCAATTAAGCACTAACTGTTTGACGTGGAAACTAGTTGGCTTGCAAACTGTCTCTTTTGAGCGTGTGTGCGCAGGCGTGCCAGCACCGTGGGGTGTAGTCGTTGGGGGAGTCCCTTGACCTGACTTCTTCTTCAAGCGCTGTGGACGAGGAGAGCACCAACCTCGTCACAGGGTTCTTCTCTAGCCTTCCGAGAAAGGACTTCTTCCCTTACGGATAAGGACTTTGGGTGTGATCTCTTCGCGTCACCGAATCGATACTCAACGTTATAGGCTGAGCAGAGCAATCACTAGGAAGTGTGGAGAAAGCACGGGTTTTGCTAAAGCGTGACTTTAGCTTCGTTGGGTTGCGAGGGCGTTACCCTTACTTCGCTGGTTGTATCGGTGGCAGTAGTACTGACATTCGGCTCGCGAGGAGACTAGGACTGGAAGCACGGTCGCCGGGTTGATCTGGTGATGCTGACAGTCGGCTCGCGAGGAGACTAGGACTGGCGGGCGGTCACCGGGTTTCAACGAGGTTGAAGGTTTGCTTCGGGGAGGCTTTGTAATCGCTGGGATTGATTGATTCGAGAGAGGTCTTTAGCTTTGCCGCTTAACCCTGTATTTATACACCTAGGGTTTCGACTGCTCCTTGCCTTAGAAGGATTATTAATTGAAGTTTCCTATTCAGTCTCTGCTACTCGATCCCAATAAGGTTTCGTTTTCCTTATGGACTACGGAATGGGCGAAGCTATATCCCAAACCCGAGTAGGCTTATTTTTGGGCCGCAGGTATCGGCCCGCTGGCTCAAACCCACCAAAGGATCTTGCCAAAAATACTTTTGGGCTCAAACACTAACCATGACAAAGTGGTCATATAATCCATGCAGTCCTTCAAAGTGTGAAAAAAGAAAGGCTCATTTTGAGACCGCATGATGAAATTACGACAAAATTCTTTGAGATGGTGCTTGATATGTGGAAACTCCTTCTGCAGGGTTTCATAGTCTCTAACCGAGCTCTAAGAGTCAGATGGTGAAGGAAACATAACACTTGGGAAAAGAAAAAAAAAGGAATCTGTTTAAGTAAAAGAGATTCGAGAGAGAATTGATGAGAGAATTGTAATTGTATTATTGAGAATAGGAGCCCTATATATAGGGATTACAATGTACATATTCTAATGTTACAAGGAACACTAATCCATCTATGATTAGGAAATCTAGAACCTTCTCTCCTATTGCTACTCCTAGTTTGATAAGGCACACTAAGTCGATTTTCCTTCAACACTCCCCCTTGTGCCGCTCAAACTTGGTGGTGACGCTTCATCCGTTGCCTCGTTAAAAACCTTGCCAGGTAACAAAAACCCTGTGGGATAAAAATAACCCTGGTCGAAGGACAAAAAGAGCACAACACGTCCTTCACTTTTCAAGATCGAACATGTAGACATCATAACTCCCCCTGATGTCGATATCTCCCCCTGATTGCTACAATCGTGAGAGTTCGGAAAATTTTCTCAATCCGATGCTCTTCACATGTTTCTCGAAGGTGGATTTAGGTAACGACTTAGTGAATAAGTCCGCTACATTATCCTCTGATCGGATTTGATTCACTTCAATCTTCAGAAGTGATTGTTGTTGCTGATTATAAAAGAACTTAGGCAATATATGCTTGGTGTTGTTGCTCTTGATGAAACCTAACTTCATTTGTTCAATACAAGCTGCATTATCCACATAAATGCATGTAGATTCATCTGTGGTAGACTTCAAACCACAACTTCCTTGAATATGTCTAATTACAGACCTTAGCCATATACATTCACGAATGGCTTCATGTAGAGCAATAATCTCTGCATGATTCGAGGAAGTAGCAACAAGGGTCTGTTTCGTAGACCTCCAAGATATCGCAGTGCTTCCCATGCTAAAGACATAATCTGTTTGGGAGCGACCTTTTTGAGGGTCAAAGAGGTACCCTGCATCAGCAAAACCCATCAAAACATCATTGTCGTTTTGATGGAGGGGAATAGGGTGAGGCCGGCCACCCTTGGTGGTGGTGGCGGCGTTGGCGGCAATATGGCCAGCCACTTTGTCAAGGTGGTCGGTGGCTCCATGCCTAATGGGGTCCGATCCCATTCTTCCGTCATTCCTCTTCTCTCTGTAGGGATAAAATAGGCCCATATCAATCGTGCCTCTTAAGTATCGAAAGATTGTCTTTACACCAATCCAATGGCGGCGTGTTGGCGCAGAGCTATGTCGAGCTAACAAGTTCATTGCGAATGAGATGTATGGTCTTGTGCATTGAGCTAAGTACAATAATGCGCCTATTGCACTCAAATAGGGCACTTCGGCCTCTAATGGTTCTTCGCCCTCATCCTTTGGACGAAACAGATTTTTCCTGGCTCAAGACTACGACCAATCATGGGAGTATTCACAGGCTTTGCTTTATCTTCATGAAAGCGCCTTAGAATTTTCTGAGTATATGCAGACTGATGGATCAAAATTCCATCACTACGGTGCTCGAGTTCTAAACCAAGACAAAACCGTGTTTTCCCAAGATCTTTCATCTCAAATTCGGATTTCAAGTATTTAGCAGTTTCCTTTAACTCATCTAGAGTTCCAATTAGGTTCATGTCATCGACATAAACTGCTACAATTGCAAATCCGGAACTTGTTCTCTTAATCAACACGCATGGGCATATTTCATTGTTAATATATCCCTTCCCAATCAAGTAGTCACTTAGATGGTTATACCACATCTGTCCAGATTGTTTTAATCCATATAATGAGCGTTTTAATCTTATTGAAAAAGCGCTCCGTGGTTTAGAGCCACTTGATTTAGGTAATTGAAGTCTATTTGGAACCTTCATATATATCTCTGAATCTAGATCCCCATAGAGATATGCTGTAACCACATCCATGAGCTGCATGTCAAGTTTTTCGGAAACTACCAAACTGACAAGGTAGCGGAACGTTATAACGTCCATTACGGGAGAATACGTCTCCTCGTAGTCAATTCCAAGGCGTTATGTGAAACTTTGCGCCACAAGGCGGGCTTTATATCTTACCACCTCATTTTTCTCATTACGCTTTCTAACAAAGACCCATTTATGGCCAACAGGCTTTACATTTGGGGGTGTTTGCGTTACAGGCCTAAATACCTGTCTCTTTGTTAGTGAATCCAATTCAACTTCGATCGCATCTTTCCATTTAGGCCAATCTGCTATTCGTTGACATTCTTCAACAGAGCGAGGTTCGATATCATCATATTCTATAATTCCTTTTGCAATATGATATGCAAATGCATCATCAATTGCCATAGAATTTCTATCCATCATCTCATGTACACTAGTGTAATTCATAGAGATATCTCTATTATCTGGAGTTGGTTCTAACATTGGAGCATCCCCCAATGATGTCTCTTGGACATAACCATAATCCGGAATATTCTCATGAGATGGATTATTTACATCGATGATTAATGGATTATTCTGTGCCAAACTCGCTTTCTTTCTTGGGCGAGAATCCATCGAACCTATGGGCCTCCCGCGCTTCCTGGCAGGAGCCATGGGCCTAGCCACAACGTCACCATCACTGTGAGAGGGGACGTTGGTGCCATACTCATGTACTCTTGAGGTGGCGTCATGTCCTCTAATTTTAGGGACATCAATCCTTGCAGGCACGTTTGCAGCAGGTATGTGTGATCTCGTCACTTTTGCGATAGCAGAAAACGTATCAGGCATCGATTTTGCTACGTTCTGAAGATCGAAAATTCTCCACACTTCAATTTTGGACTGTGCGGTTCGGGGATCAAGATGAGACAGAGTGGGGACGGACCACGACAATTTCTGTCGTTCCTGTTGAACATTGATGTTCTTATCTCCCCCTAACTACTGGAAGACTGTCTCATCGAAGTGACAATCCGCAAATCTAGCGGTAAAGAGATCGCCTGTCAAGGGTTCTATGTAGCGGATAATCGTTGGAGAATCATATCCAACATAAATGCCTAATCGTCGTTGAGGACCCATTTTGGTGCACTGTGGCGGCGCAATAGGCACATAAACTGCACACCCAAATATGCGTAAGTGTGAGACATTAGGCTCATACCCAGTCACCATCTGGGACGCAGAAAAGGGTTGAGTGGCAGTGGGCCTCAGACGAATAAGCACAGCTGTATGCAATATTGCATAGCCCCAAGCAGAAATAGGGAGATATTGCATAGCCCCAAGCAGAAATAGGGAGATTGGTGCGCATTACCAATGCCCTAGCGACCATTTGTAGTCGTTTAATGGCAGCTTCTGCGAGACCATTTTGGGTGTGAACATGAGGAACTAGATGTTGAACTTCTATCCCAATGGACATGCAATAATCATCAAAAGTCTTTGATGTAAACTTCCCAGCATTGTCTAATCTTATAGACTTAATAGGATGATCAGGGTGGTGAGCCCTTAACTTAATTATTTGTGCTAGGAGTTTAGCAAGTGCAGCGTTCCTTGTGGACAATAGCATGACATATGACTAGCGTGTCGATGCATCAACCAACATCATAAAATATCTAAATGGTCCGCATGGTGGTTGAATAGGTCCACAAATATCACCTTGGATTCTTTGCAAGAATGGTATATTTGCTTTAGTGTCCTTTGCATAGGATGGTCTCGATCCTAATTTTGCTAAAGAGCAGGCTTTGCAGAACGAATGATGGGCTTTAGAAACAACCAATGAGGATTTTGGTTGAGCCATGAAGTCACAATTGACTTGAGAAGTAGAAATTTGAGTCAGGGGAGCAGAGGTGGCGTCAAAGCCACCCTTGGGCCACAGGGGGATGGCGGCGCTGGCTTGTGGTGGGCGGACTTGAAGGGGGAAGGCACCGTGAGGAGCAGGTGCTCCTCCTTGATCCAAATTTCGAGTTTTACTTCCTTTCGTTCTGAAAAAGGGATGTCCGTGTGAAGTCTTTAATATACGGATCATCATGTCATGACCTGGGTATCCCAAACGGTCATGCCAAAGCCCATATGTGTTGGAATCCCATAAATCATCTCTCATGACATGGTTGGATTCAATGACTAGAATAGTGGTTGCATACAACCCACTAGAGCGACACATAAGTTTCTCTAAGACTCTTTTATGTCCGTAATCATTAGAGGTGATGCAAAGGAACTCTTGTTCATTCTCACAATGCGTTTCTACTGGCTCTTATATCTTTGAAACTCAATAGGGTTCTTCCTTCCCTAGGAGCATAAAGAGCTTCGGTGACATTTAAAATTGTGCCATTGGGCAACATAAATTGGGTTGGTCCTCGACCATGAATCAATTGAGATGATCCAGCTATCGTAGTCACGGAAGATCGAGATGGTGTCATCCATAGAAATAGCTGTCTATTTCGAAGGATAGTATGTGTAGTTGCACTATCCACGAGGCATTCTACCTCTCCGGGAAACATACTGAAAAATAATAAAGTTCGAAATTAAAACATGTCCAAGACATTGAATAAAAATGAATCGAGACTTTATTAATAATAGCCAATGATTACATCAAAGTTTCTTGACCAAAATCTAATCCAACATAAAAATCAAACCGTAGACAAATCGTAGTCACTCAATCCGTTCGGTAATTTCAATTTAGTTGTGACCAGGTAAGGTAAGGCAAGATTTTGGTGGAGCGTTGCTCACTTTTAAAACCGTTCTCTCATATCAAACCTTGCCTAGACATCACAAGTACTCTTGAGTACGCCTAGAGGGAAAAAGTTAATACAAAAAGTCATTTTATTGATTTAAGACATAATTGCAATTACATAATTCTTGGAAATATAAAGGACTACACTAATCAAAATCTGCAGCATCCTTGTGCAATTCTTTGTCAGATTTGAAGTCCGCTACGGTGAGATTGACATTGGCATCATCACCATTTTCTTCTTCTTCGGCAAGATAGGATTCATGCTCTCTAAAGTCTCTATATGCCTTGTAATGCGCAACTAATTGTTTGCTTGCATTGCATTGCTTGAACCAATATTCAATAGATCCACATCTATGGCATGCATCATTATGATTTCCTCCCTTTAATTGAGATGCATTGTTTGCACTTGGGTGGCATCCCCTAGAGGAGTTGGCGCCATTCCCACGGCCTTGGGTGGCTCCTCTACATCCTGGAGCCCCACGGCCTCCTCTCCCACGTTGCCATGTATTGCCACATGTTCGTCCTTCATTCTGACAATTACCTTCCATTGTAGGGCGGTTATATGGACCAAAACGTCCATAGTGTCCCTTAATTTTAGGGTTCATCTCCTTACGCCCTCCTTTGGGTGCATTATTATTATTCGCCTCTTGAACGCTCTTAGTTCCTATAGGCCTTAAATTATAATTCCTCACGAGAATATTATCATGTTTCTCAGCTACAGACATCACATTAATTAGCTGATGAAACCTCATGATCCGTCCAATGTTGAATTCAGTTCGATATTGCTTTGATAGCAAAATAGCCGAGACGGGGAAGGTGGAGAGAGTTTTCTCAATTAGTTCTTGCTCTGTGACAGGTTGTCCACAGAACCCCAACATGGTTTTGAGGAGCAGAACTTCTGAATTATATTCAGCTACGGACTTGAAATCGGTGAATCGTAGATTGCCCCATTGAACTTTCAAGTCAGGGAGGAGGGTATCCTTAACATTACCAAAACGCTCTTCTAGCGCAACCCATAATTCTCTAGCATCCTTGATTGCCATATACTCCAATCGGAGTGATTTATCCATGTGCCGCCTCATCAAGATGAGTGCGGTGGCATTATTCGTAGCCGTACGCTCAAATAAGAGGTCAGGATTTGGTGCCTGAATTACGGGAAGGATCCCTTTTGAAGTGAGGTGGTTCTCAACATCCGTGACCCAACTATGATATTCTGAGCCAGTTGAGTCAAGCATATGAAAGTCAAGCTTTGGCTTCGACATCCTGAAATAATAAGAGGAAATATATTAGTTTCAGAGTTAAAACTTCCACGACAACTAATAAATAATAAGATTTCCGAGCTATGCTACCAAGAAATCGATTTCCAAGAATAATTGTATTAGACCGAAACAATGATGTTTATAAGGTCATTAATTAATGCTTGCGGACGCTCTTAGTCCGAAGTCTTACAAACGCTCTTAGTCCGAAGTCTTACAAACGCTCTTAGTTCGTTAATTGAGTGAATCCCCACGATTCCGCTTTCAATGATCGAACCCACGTTATAAGAAAGGTGGGATGTAGAAGAAGGGAGGTTTTCAAGTCCCCGAAGAAAAGAATGAGGAATTAAATTCGGAAAGCGGGAACTTTAATTATAAAAACTTACTTGGTTGTTTTGGAGCTTGAAATCTTGAACTTGATGTTGATTTGGGGTTGTTAGCCGAAACCGGGAAAAGATGGCAGAAACTTGGGCAGAGATGTGGCAGGTTGGTTGGCTCAATGATGATGGCAGCAGTGGGTTTTGTTTGCTGCCGAAGGTTGCTTCAATCAGGAGTTAGGATTGCGGTAGCAGTTCAATCCTAAGTTAGGATTGCAACCAGTTTGCAATCCTAATCGTGGCAGATGGCTGGAAGCGGGCTGCAGGGGCAATAGACTTGCTGCAAAGTTGCAGGAACGCTGCAGGGGCAGCGCGGAGCAGGCGCACGGGCGTGAGGCTGCGGGGCAGCGGGCTGGGCGTTGGAGCGCGCTGGCAGGCAGGAGCGCAGGCTAGGAGGTATGCTGGCCGAGAGGGCTGCAGGAGCAGGCGGGCTAGCAAGGGGCTAGGGGCTGCGGTGGTGAAAAAGGATTTTCGGGTTATTGGTTTTTGCTATTGTGGTTAGACTCGTGCTGATAACGTGTTTAAGTAAAAGAGATTCGAGAGAGAATTGATGAGAGAATTGTAATTGTATTATTGAGAATAGGAGCCATATAGGGATTACAAAGTACATATTCTAATGTTACAAGGAACACTAATCCATCTATGATTAGGAAATCTAGAACCTTCTCTCCTATTGCTACTCCTAGTTTGATAAGACACACTAAGTCGATTTTCTTTCAACAGAAACATAAAATATAGGTACATAAAACTTAGGAAAAAAGGAAACATGAAAGGATACAGTGCTAATGAGGTTGATCATATCACATCTAACATCTTCAATATGAAGATCCGGCAGAGTGTTCTTTCTTACGGGATAACAATAGGCCAGCACCTTATCATCAATCCTAGAAAATTCCAGACCACATGCCTGCAAACAATTAGGTATAATGAGTCGCAACCATTCCTTCTTCAAATGTACCCAACTCAAGTTACAAAAGTCCGTATTGAGTAATTTCCCTTAAAATGGAAAGCACACTCAGAGAGCTTTGCATCTATATAAAACAGGCCACCCAATTTCAAAAGATTTGAAAATGGTAGCTTGTCAAATTTGCTAAACTGTTCTGCAAACTGCTGCAGACCTATAGTCACTCAAAAAGCTATTGCTCCAAATCCAGAAAAATTAAAAAGGATGAAACCACCTGGAACAGAAACTAGACACTTTTTCCCTTCTTCCCATAAAATTTCACACTCCAATTAAATATGACTAGAAAACTACAAGCCTGCAAAGTCACTGTTCTATTATGCAGATTCTACTGTAAGCTGAATCTGGACATGGTGTACTTGGTTTGCCATTGGAAGCTACATAGCAGAAAATGAAAATTTGTTTCTCAGGCATGTAGGTCCAATTTTCTACAAATTTTCAGCCCCATATTCCCACTGGTTTATGAACTATAGCCTTCCAAAATCAATATACAGTAATTTTTTCTGTTCTGAGTTCTGACCCTTCAGCATTCCAACCAATATTCCAGAAGTTTTAGGACTCCAAATGCTGACCCTTTGTACAGGGAAACACTAGACATTTAGAACTACAATCTCACAAAATTTCAGAGCTTATAGATGCTCTCCCGAAGTAAGAAATATGAAAACACTACTACACTAGACATATATCTCTAACAATTTCATCTCAATCTAGCTCAGGCCAATACAAAATATGAAGAACTTCAATTGTTTGAAAGATACTGCAAATGACCTCAAGTATCAGGTTGAAGAGCTCAACTCGAGCAGAATCACTATGATCTTTTTTGTAAAAATTTATCCAAGCCTGTACTTGCTGAGAGATGGTAGCTAGTGGTATCTTCAATTGGGAGGGCCACTATCTCTGCACACATTACACACTAGTTTAGCGAAATCTTTACCAAAACCGAATAAAGCAATCCCATCAATTTTACTCAAACTTAATTTTTCTTTGGTCTGGCTTCTTATATTTCCCGCTTGAAGTGTACTTGAGCGGGATACCCTGATCTTGGGCGTTGGGCTTTGAGATTTGGGCCATTACAACATGGATCTGAATTTGTTTAATTTTGGGGCCGAGTGTATGTTTTCGTATAATTCCGGACTATCACGTGATTCACGTCTACTGTGGTTTAGACAAATATATTAGTCCACATATAAAGTGAAGGATGTTGTTAATCCCTTAATATAATGTTTGCTCAATTCTCAAAGTCTAAAACAGTTCGATCATTTTGGTAGAAAATAGACCCAACAAATTTTGATTTAGAACTCGGTACAACAGTCATTGGATTTGAATTCACGGGTGGGGAAGGAATAATGAGCATTGCGACCGCATTATTATATTTCTAACAATAAATCTAAATTCAACGATAGTTGAGCACCACTTATTATCAAATCAACGGACCACTCGAGCACTTCAAATGAGGTTATATTTTACACAGTAACTCTCCATTCTCCATATTGCAATCTATCCGGACCACACAAAGCCCAAATAGACTCTAAAAAGAATGACAAGCCGAGGCCGAGGCCGAGGCCCAGAACCCACTAATTAAAAGGCGCGTACGTTTTTATCTCACAATTTCTCAGACGCAAAGCCATGACCGACGTCGCGAGCCGGAACCCTAATTTGGACCGTCCGGCAAAGCGCCGAGTGGAAGAACTCGCTGAGGACGACGAGTGTAAAATCCCTAAACAGGCGAAGCGCCGAAGGGAAGAATCCGATGAGCACGGTATGCTTTTCGTTTTTCGATTTAGGGTTTTGAGCCCGATTTGCTTGCTTTGCTTTTCTCGTATGTTTGATTGGTTAACAAAATTAATGGATTCGAATTTCGCTAGTCTATTAAAATACAGTATCATAATTGTAGTTGATTCGAGAAATTAAAATTTGTCAATGTCAAGTTCATGATCCTGATCCTGGTCATAAAATTCATCACATGCTTCAATGGTAATAAAAATTTCAGATATAACTGGTTAACAACTTTACCTTTACTGTGCTTGAAGCTGTACTTGTGTTTTCAATGTGAAAGCATAAAAGTAAAATGGGCTTTGATTCAACTGTCTAGCTTTACCTAAGATATCCTTTCTGCTTGCTGGGAATTAGTTGCCCAAGTTTTTCATGTAATAATTGGCTTAATGAGTTACAATCCTCGTATACCTACATATATTCAACTATTTAGTAGTTTGTGTTCTGCTGTGCCTACACAATGGGCTTTGAGATGCTACTAGTTTTGTCTCCCTCAATTTAGGTTT
This sequence comes from Rosa chinensis, assembly GCF_002994745.2. Lineage (NCBI taxonomy): Eukaryota > Viridiplantae > Streptophyta > Magnoliopsida > Rosales > Rosaceae > Rosa > Rosa chinensis. The sequence continues at coordinate 1,247,898 of NC_037092.1, forward strand.
CCGTGATTCTCTTCTCATCACATCATGTTGATGTATTTGCTAACAGCTGCTGGCACTGGGAATAGTACATCGTCGGACAAGGAGCCTCCAATCGTAGATGATGGCTCCCCGTTGGTGCTGCAGCAAAACGAAGATAAGGAGGGTATGCTGTTAATTTTTGTCTGTGTGCTAGTTTATCTGGATTTGCTTGGCCCATGTGTTTTCCTTTTGAATTTATTCATGCTTCATTCTGAAATTCTTTTTTGATATTGGAAATGCTATCTGGACGGGGAAAAAAAAATATCTGCCGTTGGTTATCCAGTAGAAGTTTGTTTGTGTACCGTAGTTGGTTTGATTGGATTATAGTTTTAAGAATTATGTATCAAGATTAGAATTCTAGAGGCCTTTTTTTATTTTCTTATTTCAGGTTTTCTCTTTTCGTTACGGGAACAGATTGAGTTTCATTAGTTGAATGATAGAAGAAAAGAGTAGAGGGTCTTTAATATTAATGTGGGAAGCTTTTAACTTTTTAGTTTCAATTAAAGAGTAGAAGGTCTAGTTTAGAGATATTTGAATGCAATCACTACTAAATTATTTCTTTTCCCTGAGTGTTTGAAGTAGGTGACATGACTTTTCTATTCAATCAAATTGAACTATGCATGGATTGTTTATAACTTGACCACTGCTAAGCTTGAACTTGAAGAGATGGTGTGTGGCATGGCTTGTTGATACAAGTGTATGAGTAGCTTACCTAATATGTATTGTTCTAGATTACAAATTGCTCTTGGGAACATGTATCTCTGAGCGTTAACATTGTTTTCGTTTTGCTTCTGTTCAACAAACATTCAGGTAGCGGTGCCAAAGAAGATAGTGATGTAGAAGTTAGCGCTACAGAAGAAGATAGTGATGTGGAAGAAGTTAGCGCTACAGAAGAAGATTATGATTCACCAGACCCCTATATGTTTGATAATTATGTTCATGAAGATGATGGTAGAACTTATGGATATTGTGCATCTTGTGTTGACAATGAAGTCTGCAAACGTTGTGGTCACAAGGATGGCTGCCCTGCTGGTGTGGATCCGGTCAAATGTTTTATTTGTGGTAACAGTTGTCAGTTTACTGAACCCTGTCCATCTTTGGTGCTCGGTGAGTGTTTCGAGAAGGGTTTTATGCTTCCAAGGAGTAGGGAAGGATCAGGTGACTCTGGATATGTTCCTCCAGCCTACTAAGATGAGCTATCAACAAACCGTAGGGATGGTTTGATTTTGTTGTTTTTTAATGAAAAACAATTTATGTGCTGTGAAATTAGTTGACTAAAGCAGTCCTATGTGTGTATTGTTGTGCCAAAAATTAAGTTAAACTTCCAGAATGTGTAAGGCACTTTATCTGTTATCTTATACTCTGAATGACATGCTTGGCAAAATACATTAATTTACATGAACTAGTTTGATTTTCATTTTCTTTTTTCTGGAATATTGGATTGCCTGGGTGGGCATACAAAACTCAGAAACCAAAATTGTACAGAGCGTACCTACTGAACTTAAAACAGTATGTGGTACAGTGGTGGAACTTGAAATTTGTCTTTGAGGGGGCGCCAAAAAAAAAATTATAATATTTTTGTACATGAAAAATTTTACTATAAAAAAAGAAGAAGATGAAAGTTGTGCAATAAAATTAAACTTCTTTTTCTCATTTTCGAAACCACATATTAAAGAATGTATTAATGTCGTCCTCATTTAAATTTTTGTACAATATTACAAGATATATCAAGGCAATTAATTAAGGTATTACGAATTTTATTGGAGTAGAATCGGTCTACTCCTCGATCTCTGTAGTGATGGTCTACCAATCTAAAACCCTAAACCCATTATCCCTAAAACATACAAGTAGATAGAAGTGGGCCTTCAGCACCATTTGGAGCCCATTTGATATCATACGAAATGCTTTGAGGGGGTTTAAGACCTTGGAAAACGGGCCTTTGAGAAGGTTTAAGACTTTCGCGCTCCTCTCTCTCTCTCTTTGCCTAATCAGAAATGCTCGTTTCTGAACCTAAACAGCTTTTTGTTAGTTTCTCATGATTACCCGCCAACTGAATTTCAAAACCCTCCAACGAATACGCAAGCCAGCACAAGCAACTCTAAATTCCATTCTTTGAAAGACGAACACCTGCTGTTCGATGAAATTCCCCAACCAGATGCTGCCGCAGTTAACCGCTCTATGCTCAACTATATGCAAGGAACCTTTCAGCTACGGCCCTCCAAATATTAGTAAACAAATTCAACTATGTTCGTCTCCTAGGAACATTGATGAAGTTACCCTCACCCTTGCTGTCAAGGCTTGCCAAGGGGACCCGAAAGTCCGAAACCCGGATGCCAAATCCACGGGTTTGCAGTTTCTTGTGGGTTTACTTCCTATGTTACAGTTTCGAATTCGTTGATGAGTATGTACACTAAAGCTGGGAGGTTTGATAGTGCAATGTGTATTTTTGATGGTATGTGTTATACTGATATAGTTTCTTGGAATACTATTCTTTCAGGGTTTCAAACGAGTGAGGGGGTGTTGAGTTTTGCTCCCAGGATGCATTCAAATGGGATAGGTTTGGATCCGGTGACTTATTGTACAGTTCTTGCTTTTTGTGCGGAGTATGAAGATTTTCTGTTTGGGTTACATTTGCATTCTCTCATACTTAAGTCTGGGTTGGATCGTGAAGATTTTGTTGGGAATGCGCTTATAAGTATGTATTCAAGGTGGAGACGTTTGATAGAAGCTAGGAATGTGTTTGATGAAATGCGGATTAAGGATGTGGTTTCTTGGAATGCAATACTATCAGGTTACTCTCAAGAGGGAAATCATGGGCTTGAAGCAGTTTTACTCTTCATTGAAATGGTGAGAAAAGGGATGAAACTTGATCATGTCTCATTTACTAGCGCAGTTTCAGCTTGCGGGCATGAGAAGAATTTAAGACTTGGGAGACAGATACATGGCTTGACAGTAAAATCAGGGTATGAAAGTCATTTTTCAGTTGGGAACGTGTTGATCTCAACATAATCAAAGAGTGCTGTCAGTGAAGATGCGGGATTGGTGTTTCAGCTCATGAACGATCGCAATGTAATTTCCTGGACTACAATGATTTCTATGGACGAAGAGAATGCCATCTCTTTATTCAATGAGATGAGATTGGATGGAGTATAGCCAAATGATGTTACATTTGTTGGACTAATCGATGCTATATCAACTAGGAAGTTGGTGGAAGAAGGCCTTATGATTCATGGGTTTTGCACAAAGACTGGATTTTTGTCAAAGCATAATGTTTGCAATAGCTTTATCACCATGTATGCTAAGTTTGAGTCCATGGATGATTCTGTCAAGGTTTTTGAGGAGTTGGACTTCAGAGAAATCATATCATGGAATGCTTTGATCTCAGGGTATGCTCAGAACGGGCTGTGTCAGGATGCACTGAAGACATTCTTGTCTGCAATCATGGAGTCCAGGCCTAACAACTACACATTTGGTAGTGTCTTGAGTGCAATTGGTGATGCTCATGACATTTCTCTGAAGTATGGCCAGCGATGCCTCTCCTTTTTGATAAAACTTGGATCAGTCACTGACTCGATTACAGCAGGTGCTCTCCTTGATATGTATGCAAAGCAAGGAAGCATTTGCGAGTCCCAAAGAGTTTTCAGTGAGACCCCTCACAGAACTCAGTGTGCTTGGACAGCAATAATATCTGCATATGCTGGGCATGGAGACTATGACTCAGTAATCGAATTGTTCTACCAGATGGATAAAGAAGGGGTAAAACCTGACTCGATCACATTTCTTTCTGTACTAAGCGCATGTAGCAGAAAGGGATCAGTTGAGATGGGCCACCATTTCTTTGAATCAATGGTCAAAGACTATCAGATTGAATCATCTCCTCAACATTATGCTTGTATGGTGGACATGTTAGGCCAGGCAGGAAAGCTGGAGGAAGCAGAGGAATTGATGAGTCAGATGTCAGGACAGCCGAGTTTTTCTTTGTTGCAAAGCTTGCTTGGGGCTTGCACGATACATGGGAATGTGGAGATGGCTGAGAGAGTTGCAGATGCTTTAATGCGAATGGAGCCAACTGAATCAGGTTCGTATGTGCTGTTGTCCAACTTGTATGGAGAGAAAGGGGACTGGGAAATGGTGGCAAAAATAAGGAAACAGATGAGAGATAGGGGAGTGAGAAAGGAAGTGGGATTTAGCTGGTTGGATAATGGTGATGCTGATGGTTCTTTGTATCTCCACGGGTTTTCATCAGGTGATACCTCTCACCGCCAGTCTGAAGAGATAAGTAGAATGGCGAAATGCATAGGACTAGAAATGAAGTTTTTGAGAGAGAACATGGCTGAGATAGACTCACTGAAACAAGACAGTGAGACACATTCTCAAGTGCCTCATGATGAAGAAGGCTTGTATTAGAAATTGTAACGTTGACAATTAATTCAAGATGTTTTTTACCCGCCAAAAAAATTAAGGTATTACGATTTTCCTTTCTAAATATACTTGTAGTGTTAATCTTCAATTTGAAGGGACCAAGACTGGCATTTATTGTGTTAATCTTCCTTTCTAACGCCAAACACAGAGCGACAGGTAAATTAAGGGATTTAAATGTTCTGGTGGATTTCCCAGAACTTTTCAAATTCTTCATTCTCTTTCTGTATACTGGAATGAATAATTCAATTCACTATATGCTTCCCAGGTTTCAACTCAGATGGTAGGTTCATTTGGTTATAGTGCTCCTGAGTTTGCCTTGTCCGGAGTACACACTGTACAAAGTGATGTCCACAGCTTTGGGGTGGTGATAATTCTCGATAAGCTTCCAACTCCTTTTACTCCGCATCTCCTCCACCAAATTCACACAAAGAATGAGCTGACATGTCAATTTCAAACCTCAGGTGAAAAACCAGATACTTGGAAGCTTTCTTAGCAGGGCCTTCGTTTTCTTTCTTGATTGATGCTGCATATGGACCAACCTGATAATGATCCAGTGGTCCAGCATGACTTTCACTGTGACGCAACCTTTGAAGGAGTAACGCACCCATTTTTTGTATCTTCGGAACAAATTGCAGGGAATGAAAATTACATCTGCATCGAAGTCTCTAGATGAAATTCTCCAATTAGGAAGAGTGAAAACAAAAAGTGGTGGGCTTGCAATTAACTGAGACTGGGTGACATAGTATGAGAATTCGAAATAATTAGCCATAAACACTTTGAATACAGTTAGAAGCTTAATCTGTACCTGCAACTGAAATGGTATTGGATCAAATGCCAATTGATTCCCAAATCCAAGAAAATGTACAACCCCATTTTTAAGTAGAATAGGGGTAATGTTTTTCAAGTAAAAACCTGGCTTTGCCTCTTTAGGGATGTCCGCATCTGTCGCCTGGAACAAAATGTAGCAATAACAGCACTAATACATTTGCTTTAATGGTCTGAAACTATAAGTTTGCAGAGGGACTTACAAGGCTACCAATAGCTTCCAAATTTAATGACTCTAGTTCCTTCACTATCCGAATATCAGGACTCAAGTAGTTAATAAAATGATCCTCCTGATAGATATCGCTGAATTGACTATGAAATATATAATAATATGTTACATGAGATTCAAAGGTGATTTCCTTCACATCAGAAGTAAATGATGAAAGGTAAGCAATTAAACATTACAGAATGCACGTAAGAGCCACTTAAGGAAACATTAAAAAAAAAAAGGATGAAGGAAAGAAAATGACTGATGTGTTGAAGGAATATCGATTTAGTGTGCCTTATCAAACTAGGAGTAGCAATAGGAGAGAAGGTTCTAGATTTCCCAATCCTACACGGATTGGTATTCCTTGTAACATTAGAACTAGCACTTTGTAATCCCTATATATAGGGCTCCTATTCTCAATAATAAGAACACATCTCTCTCATCAATATCTCTCAAATACATTATACTTAAACACGTTATCAGCACGACTCTAACCACAAAACAGAAAACCAAAACTCATTCACAAATCAGCCCCTAGCCCGAGCTAGCCGAGCCTTCGCTGCAGCCCGAGCGCCCGTGCGCTTGCAACCTTGCACAGCAGCCCCTGCTGCCCCCTCCCTGCAGCCCTGCGTTCCAGCCTGCTGCCACCGAAGCATCCCTGCTGCGCAAACAAGCCAACGCACACCCACTGCATCTTTTTCCCGTTCCTGTGCACATCCGTCTTCTTGCAAGCCTCGAAACGTCTAGTTCGGAAGCTCAGATCGAAAAACTTTCTTCATCAAAGTTGTTCGTCTCTGTCTCCTCCATCTAACCTCCGAATTTCAGCCTTATTGGAGTCATATTGAGATCTGTACACCAATCGAGGTACAGGCTGTTCAGAACAGAATCTACTCGGATTGCTTCGCTCCATCACGCCTGCATCGACACGCGCGTGATCCAAATACAAGTAAGTATTCAAAAGAGTAAGTTTTGAAGTTCCTATAATTTCAGAATTTATATTTCTTCTTCTTTTCTCGGGGACTTGAAAACCTCCCTTCTTCTACATCCCACCTTTCTTATAACGTGGGTTCGATTTTTGAGAAAAGCGGAATCGTGGGGATTCACGCAATTAACGAACTAAGAGCGTTCGTAAGACTTCGGACTAAGAGCGTCCGTAAGCATCGATTTAACGAACTAAGAGCGTTCGTAAGCTACGGACTAAGAGCGTTCGTGAGCATAGATTTTGACCATTTAAACATCATTGTTTCGGTCTAATCCAATTATTCTTGGAAATCGATTTCTTGGTAGCATAGCTCGGAAATCTTATTTAGTTTTCGTGGAAGCATTGACTCCGAAACTAACTTGTTTTTGTTTCATCTTTCAGGATGTCAAACACAAACAAACTCGATTTTGTTCCATTGGATTATGCAGGCAAAAGGTACTTAATTTGGGTCACTGATGTCGAGATCCACCTCATTGCCCGTGATTTATTGCATACAATCCAAGAGCTTTGTCTTATAGAAACAGCTCCAGACCCTCAAACTGAGAAAGATAATTCCAAGGCACTTGCCTTTATGAAACGTCACATGGATAGTGACCTCCAGTTTGAGTTCATAAATGAGGATAGCGCCATAAAGCTTTGGCATGCGCTTCGCGAACGATATGGCAATGTTCGTGACTCCATCCTTCCGAATACAGAAGCAGAATGGAACGATCTTCGCTTCTCTGAATTTGACACTGTCATGCAATTTTATTCGGAAGCTCTCAGCATCAAAGCAATGATGCGTCTCTGTGGAAAAACAATCACAGAAGACCAATTGATTGAGAAAACCCTCAATACCTTCCCCGTCTATGCTATGAGGTCCTCTGACTTATTCCGGACTCATGTAAATGCAAGGCGAATCACAAGTTTTCAACAGCTTATTGAAGCTATGGTCACTACTGAAAGACATGGCAATGAACTTGTGAAAAGAAGATTTGATAGGCTTCAAGATAGCTATCAAGAGCATCGTCCTATGGCTAGAGAAAGTCGCCATCGACGTCATGATCCATACGATCGAAATGCTCAAGAAGGTAATCGCTCAAGGCGACAATCCCACGACCGTAGGAGGCGTGATTTTGAGGGAAATAGGGTTGGAAACCATGGAGCCAACGTTGGCCATGGGCACCACTTTCCAACGCCACCAGTCCTAGGGACTATGCATATTGCGCCAATGCGCCTCAATCAAGGGAGAATCCTCTTTATGGTGTCTATTTCTGATATGGAACGTCTGATCAATGGACCTGAATTTGCAATGTACCTACGAAGGTAGTCGCATCATGGTGATCAAGACTTCGAGTTCACAAAGACTTTAAATCTGGCGATGAAGACAAAATACCGCAGATTTTTATTTATAGTCTTTTATTTTTCCAAGAATTATGTCATGGCAATTATGCCTTATATCAATAAAATGACTTATTGTATTAACTCTTTCCCTCTAAGCGTACTCAAGAGTACTTGTGATGTCTAGGCAAGGTTTGATCTGAGAGAACGGTTTTAAAAGTGAGCAACGCTCCACCAAAATCTCGCCTTACCTTACCTGGTCACAACTAAATTGAAATTGCCGAACGGATAGAGTGACTACGATTTGTCTACGATTTGATTTTTATATTGGATTAGATTATGGTCACGAAACTTTGGTGTCATCATTGGATATTATTAATAAAGTATCGATTTATTTTATCTCATGTCGTAGACATGTTTTTCGAACTTTATTATTTCAAAGATATAAGAGCCAATGGTTTTCATGTGGAAACACATTGTGAGAATGGACAAGAGTTCCTTTGCATCACCTCTAATGACTACGGACATAAACGAGTATTAGAGAAACTTATGTGTCGCTCTAGTGGGTTGTATGCAACCACTATTCGAGTCATTGAATCCAACCATGTCATGAGAGATGATTTATGGGATTCCGACATGTATAGGCTTTGGCACGACCGTTTGGGACACCCAGGTCGTGACATGATGATCCGTATATTAAAGACTTCACCCGGACATCCCTTTTTCAGAACGAAAGGAAGTAAAACTCGAAATTTGGATCAAGGAGGAGCACCTGCGCCTCACGGTGCCTTCCCCCTTCAAGTCCGGCCACCACTAGCCGGCGCCGCCATCCCCCTGCGGCTCAAGGGTGGCTTTGACGCCACCTCTGCTCCTCTGACTCAAGTTTCGACTTCTAAAGTCCATTGTGACTTCATGGCTCAACCAAAATCCTCATTGGTTGTTTCCAAAGCCCATCATTCGTTCTGCAAAGCCTGCTCTTTAGCAAAGTTAGGATCGAGACCATCCTATGCAAAGGACACCAAAGAAAATATACCATTCTTGCAAAGAATCCAAGGTGATATTTGTGGACCTATTCAACCACCATGCGGACCATTTAGATATTTTATGGTGTTGGGTGATGCATCGACACGCTGGTCACATGTCATGCTATTGTCCACAAGGAACGCTGCATTTGCTAAACTCCTAGCACAAATAATTAAGTTACGGGCTCACCACCCTGATCATCCCATTAAGTCTATAAGATTAGACAATGCTGGGGAGTTTACATCAAAGACTTTTGATGATTATTGCATGTCCATTGGGATTGATGTTGAACATCCTGTTCCTCATGTTCATACCCAAAATGGTCTCGCAGAAGCCACCATTAAACGACTACAAATGGTTGCTCGAGCATTGGTGATGCGCACCAATCTCCCTATTTCTGCTTGGGGCTATGCAATATTGCATGCAGCTGTGCTTATTCGTTTGAGGCCCACTGCCACTCAACCCTTCTCTGCGTCCCAGATGGTTACTGGGTATGAGCCTGATGTCTCACACTTACGCATATTTGGGTGTGCAGTCTATGTGCCTATTGCGCCGCCACAGCGCACCAAAATGGGTCCTCAAAGACGATTAGGCCTTTATGTTGGATATGATTATCCAACAATTATCCGCTACATAGAACCCTTGACAGGCGATCTCTTTACCGCTAGATTTGCGGATTGTCACTTCGATGAGACAGTCTTCCCGTCGTTAGGGGGAGATAAGAACATCAATGTTCAACAGGAACGACAGGAATTGTCGTGGTCTGTTCCCACTCTGTCTCATCTTGATCCCCGAACCGCACAGTCAGAAATTGAAGTGCGGAGAATTCTCGATCTTCAGAACGTAGCAGATTCGATGCCTGATGCGTTTTCTGATATCGCTAAAGTGACGAGATCACACATACCTGCTGCAAACGTGCCTGCAAGGATTGATGTCCCTAAAAGTAGAGGACATGACGCCAACTCAAGAATGCATGAGCATGGCGCCAACGTCCCATCTCTCAATGATGGTGACGTTGTGGCTAGGCCCACGGCTCCCGCCAAGAAGCGCGGGAGGCCCATAGGTTCGATGGATTCTCGCCCAAGAAAGAAAGCGAGTTCGGCACAAAATAATCCATTAATCATCGATGTAAATAATCCATCTCATGAGAATATTCCGGATTATGGTTATGTCCAAGAGACATCATTGGGGGACGCTCCAATGTCAGAACCAACTCCAGAGAATAGAGAGATCTCCATAAATTACACTAGTGTACATGAGATGATGGATAGAAATTCTATGGCGATTGATGATGCATTTGCATATCATATTGCAAAAGGAATCATAGAATATGATGATATCGAACCTCGCTCTGTTGAAGAATGTCAACAAAGAGCGGATTGGCCTAAATGGAAAGATGCAATCCAGGTTGAATTGGATTCACTAACAAAGAGACAGGTATTTGGGCCTGTAACGCAGACACCCCCAAGTGTAAAGCCTGTTGGCCATAAATGGGTCTTTGTTAGAAAGCGTAATGAGAAAAACGAGGTTGTTAGATACAAAGCCCGCCTTGTGGCGCAAGGTTTCTCACAACGCCCTGGAATTGACTACGAGGAGACATATTCTCCCGTAATGGACGTTATAACGTTCCGCTACCTTGTCAGTTTGGTAGTTTCCGAAAAACTTGACATGCAGCTTATGGATGTGGTTACAGCATATCTCTATGGGGATCTAGATTCAGAGATATATATGAAGGTTCCAGATGGACTTCAATTACCCAAATCAAGTGGCTCTAAACCACGGAGCGCGTTTTCAATAAGATTAAAACGCTCACTATATGGATTAAAACAATCCGGACGGATGTGGTATAACCGTCTAAGTGACTACTTGATTGGGAAGGGATATATTAACAATGAAATATGCCCATGCGTGTTCATTAAAAGAACAAGTTCCGGATTTGCAATCGTAGCAGTTTATGTCGATGACATGAACCTAATTGGAACTCTAGATGAGTTGAAGGTAACTGCTAAATACTTGAAATCCGAATTTGAGATGAAAGATCTTGGGAAAACACGGTTTTGTCTCGGTTTAGAACTCGAGCACCGTAGTGATGGAATCTTGATCCATCAGTCTGCATATACTCAGAAAATCCTAAGGCGCTTTAATGAAGATAAAGCAAAGCCTACGAGTACTCCCATGATCGGCCGTAGTCTTGAGCCCGGAAAAGATCCGTTTCGTCCAAGGGATGAGGACGAAGAACCATTAGAGGCCGAGGTGCCCTATTTGAGTGCAATAGGCGCATTATTGTACTCAGCTCAATGCACAAGACCAGATATCTCATTCGCAGTGAACTTGTTAGCTCGACATAGCTCTGCGCCAACACGCCGCCATTGGATTGGTATAAAGACAATCTTTCGATACCTAAGAGGTACGATTGATATGGGCCTATTCTATCCCTACAGAGAGAAAAGGAATGACGGAAAATTGGGATTGGACCCCAAGAGGCAAAACGCCCCCGTCCATGGAATGGTCGCCGGCCATGTTGCCGCCGCCGGCGCCGCCACCGCTCATGGTGGCCGGCATTCTCCTATCTCCCTCCATCAAAACGACAATGATGTCTTGATGGGTTTTGCTGATGCAGGGTACCTCTCTGACCCTCACAAAGGTCGCTCCCAAACTGGTTATGTCTTTACCATGGGAAGCACTGCGATATCTTGGAGGTCTACAAAACAGACCCTTGTTGCTACTTCCTCAAATCATGCAGAGATTATTGCTCTACATGAAGCTGTACGTGAATGTGTATGGCTAAGGTCCGTAATTCGACACATTCAAGGAAGTTGTGGTTTGAAGTCTACCACAAATGAACCTACATGCATTTATGAGGATAATGCAGCTTGTATTGAACAAATGAAGTTAGGTTTGATCAAGGGCGACAACACCAAGCATATATCGCCTAAGTTCTTTTATAATCAGCAACAACAATCACTCCTAAAGATTGAAGTGAATCAAATCCGATCAGAGGATAATGTAGCGGACTTATTCACTAAGTCGTTACCTAAATCCACCTTCGAGAAACATGTGAAGAGCATCGGATTGAGAAAGTTATCCGAACTCCCACGATTATAGCAATCAGGGGGAGATATCGACATCAGGGGGAGTTATGATGTCTACATGTTCGATCTCGAAGAGTGAAGGACGTGTTGTGCTCTTTTTGTCCTTCGACCAGGGTTATTTTTATCCCACAGGGTTTTTGTTACCTGGCAAGGTTTTTAACGAGGCAACGGATGAAGCGTCACCACCAAGTTTGAAGCGGCACAAGGGGAGTGTTGAAGGAATATCGATTTAGTGTGCCTTATCAAACTAGGAGTAGCAATAGGAGAGAAGGTTCTAGATTTCCCAATCCTACACGGATTGGTATTCCTTGTAACATTAGAACTAGCACTTTGTAATCCCTATATATAGGGCTCCTATTCTCAATAATAAGAACACATCTCTCTCATCAATATCTCTCAAATACATTATACTTAAACATGATGCAACTGGAGATGCCCTGAATAAGAGAAGCACAAAAAAGGGATTTGAGCCTACAAACGTGTATACCTACAGCCCAAAAAATGTACTTAATGTGCACATGAACAGTACCATTAGCCATCATCAACAGGCCAAAAATGACTATGGAAATAACTATTAGAGCAGCCCCAACCTACTAGTTAAACCCGTTTAAATTTTGATACAGAGTTAAATGCAGCTTTCATCAACTATATGCACAAAAAGAGTGAAAAATACTTGAGCAGAAGAAGGAAGAGATAGGTCACCTTACATCCCTCCATATACTACTATACAAAAATTTGGGAACCACCAGGGTTGCATTGAGTAATCGTGCAATAACAACAACATTGCAAACCTGTAGCCAAACAGAAACAAGTTTTGTGGATTGGAGGCTTTTTTTAGCATGTTGAAGTTTTGTGGATTGGAGGTTTTGAATGTGTTTGTTTTGAATGGACTAGTAGTAAGTTTATCTTACTTGAGAACAGTTTATGCATCTAGTGTCGATAAAAGAGTGAACCAAAAGAAAGGTAGAAAAAGCATTTAAGTGGGTATCCATTATGGCTCTGATAATTGTCTTGAATACTTGTTAGATATAGATTAATAAGCATATGGATTTGGAAAAGCATTTCAGTGACTCGGCGTATGTGCAATGTGCTACTTGCAAGTGTGCAACTATACTTTGCTCTGCATCCTGGTGGCCGGTTGGTACTTTAAGCAGCTTCAGGAGTTGCACCATGGAAAGCTTAGTTTCTATATGTTCATTACTTTGAATGTAATTCAAGCTTAAGAAGTGGTTACAGAACTCCATGATGGTCCTTTGCTTGTAATATAAAAATGGAATCTTGTTGGAAGGAAATTTGGGTCATTGTTGCAACATTATTGAATCTCCTCTTTTCATTTGAATTTCCACATAGATACTTTGGTTGCAGTATACAACAATGGCTAGTATTGTAGTAGTTCAAAGTAGAAACTTTTATGGATGAAATTTGTGTCATATGTGCAATGTTGATAATTCTCTTCCTTTTATATTTGTCCCGATAGATAAATCTTTTCACTTGACCTTTTTAAATTTGTCTGATTGCTCATGAAGTTATTTCACAACTGGAGTTGTAGGTTTCATCCAGCATGTGTGAACATCTCAAATGAGGTAGCCAAAAAATTGGAACACTATATATGTTCAGAATGTTCAGCTGACGAGGATGTGAAAAAACCTCACAACTCTGTTCCAGCGTCACTTGCAGATGATGTCAAGGTGAGATACTTCATATGGTGTTTCAAATATTTGTAGGTCTATTTATAATGGATTTGTCCAGCAATTTCCATGCCTACCTCTGGGTAAACTACGTGCTTGTTTGAGTTGATATTTTGATGTCAATTAGTAGTGGTTGGATGAACATGTGAGTCTGATTCTCTTTTGAAAAGGATTTGTGCATGATTTTTCAATTTGACTCATTCTCAAAGAATATATGGCAGCTGATTACTACTTCTAGAGGAAAGCATCTATTGCATAAGTAAACTGATGATGATCAGACTACTAGTGATGCTTTTGAGGAACCAATAAAGAAGAAAGCTTTCCAGTATTGCTTTCTTAAGTCTTTGCATGAATGGATTGGTTGTTTTCTATTCAGCATGTGCTCTATGTTAAATTATGAACCATCCCTTGTGCAATGACTATTTCTATTTTGTTAATGAGACTAGGTAGTGTTGTTCCTTTTACTGTGTATACTGATTTTACTGAGACCGAGTAATCAAAATTTGTGACCTTTTGCAGGTGGACCCTAAGCGCCGATAGAAATTACTTAAATTGCAAGAGGGGCTATAAAATGCAGTGCTGCTGTTGAAAAACATAATTGATGGAGCAAGCTTTTCTTCTTTTTGATATGATTCAATTAACATGATCTTTTACAAGAAGGAGAAAACATATATACGGAAGGGAAGGGAAGGGAAGACAACAAAAGGTAAAAGGGGAACAGCAAAAGGAAAAAGGAGAAAGACACAAAAACGGAAAGAAGGAAAAGAAGAGACAGCAAAAAGAAAGTGAAAAAGAAGAGAACAACAGACAAAAAACAATTGCTGGCAATATGCCAAACTAATTGCTGGTAATATGCTAAACTCTAATACTCCCCCTCAAGCTGGATCAAGGGGATTCATTGATCCAAGCTTGCCCAAAATACTGTGAAATTGAGCAGTGGAAAGGGATTTGGTGAAAATATCAGCCAATTGATCATGGCTTCGAGTGTAGTGAGTATCAATGATCTTGGACTGAACTTGAGCTCGAATGTAGTGACAATCAACTTCTATGTATTTGGTTCTTTCATGAAAAGAGACATTGGTTGACTACTAGTGTAATAACCGATAGTGGGATTACTGTGGATAAAGGAAAAGAGTAGCATGTTTCCGTGTTTTGAGCAATAAAGGGAAAAGCAGGGTGCTGCTATAGTGAGAAGTGTCGGTGGAAGGAACTGCAGTTCTCACTCTCTCTCTCTCTCGTCCGAAACCATCCAAGAACAGAGCATTTACTCTCCAAGCCTGTTCTCGCTCCACAGGCCATCGATCGACCCCAGACCACTTCCTATAGGTTCGCCTCGACCTTGCGCAGCTGCAGGTGGCAGACTTGAACCGCGACACGGCCACCAGCTGCAGCGGGAAGCTCCGCCCGGTTTGAGCTCGTTTTGGTTCCAAGATTGATATCTCAAGCTACCGGTCACCATTCCTCACCAAAATTCATCCTCGAGCTCTCTTCAACCTCCTGAAACTCCCAGAAGTGTCCTTGCACGGCGGCGCTGCGCGTGGTGGCAGCTGGAAGCCAGCCTCGATCAAAAATCGAAATCCGATCGTGATATCTCGAGCTGTAGTGCATCTTTTTGATTGATTATTGAACCAGTGAGTTCGCCTTGATGTTATTAACAACTCTCTAGAAGGAATCAAGCCCTGAAATTGAAGTTTTTACGTCGGAATTCAAGCTCGCCGGATTCTGGAAATTTTCCGGCCACCGAAGCTTTCGATCAAGCTATCTCGAGCTGTAGAGATTTTTTTTGAGTGATTCTTGAACCAGTGAGTTCGACTTGATGTTCTTAACAACTCTTCAGAAGGAATCGAGGCCTGAAATTGAAGTTTTTACGTCGAAATCAAGCTCGCCGTTTTCTGCAATTCTCGCCGGTTTCTGGAAAAATTCCGGCCACCTCGACTGTTTTAGGTGTTTGACGGTTTGATTTGGCGGACGAATTGTGATTCTTATTCGAGTTGTAAGAAGACGCAGCGGGATTGTCGAGGTGAGTAAATCGCACATGGTTCATTTACGAACCGAAATTCGGTGATTTTATTTAATTATGAAATTGTGGAAATTGTTTTATGAAAATAAATATTTGTTTTAAATTATATGGACTTGTTCGACTACGTTTCATAGGTAAGTAAAATGAATTTATTTATAAAATGAATTTTTGTTTTAATGCATGTGAATTATGGTGGTATTTGTAATCATTCCTGAGGGAATGGTTTCATGTATAAATATTTATGTGAAATAATTATTGGATGGTGTGATATTGGATGAAGTATTGATATGGTTAAATGAGTTATTATTTGAGCATTACTCTTTTGAAGATATAAATTATCTTATAAGTTGAGTTGAGTATGAGAAAGAGTATTTGAGTAAAGAGTGATAGTTGAGTCGTTGAGACGAATTAAATGAGGAGTCGAGTGAGATGAGAAAAACTGTTATCGTAAAGGTGAACCTTGGCTAAGGTGACACATTACGATTCAGTTGAGGAGTCGAGTGAATTGAGGCAAATATTATCGTAAAGGTGAACCTTGGCCAATGTGACACATTACGATTCAGTTAGAGCTCTAGTCTGTCTGCCTTGTGTACTGCTTGGGGGATAATCTCGAGTTATCGTATGCCCATTGAGTACACTATACTGCTAGGGGGATAACGTGAGTTATCGCATGCCTTAGAGTATAATATACTGCATGGGGGATTAAAATAAAAATCGTATGCCCATGAGTATACATTTGTGTATTAGAGAGAGAACGTGTAGTTGTGTCATAGGGGTCATTGTGTGACGTGAGTTTGAATGATGTTTGAAGTGACATTGTGCACTTCAATTATTTTGCAAAAGAAAGAAAATGCTTGAGTTGATTTTATGCCTGAGTTGATTTTGTCACTTTAAATCGTGCAATCCTTTCGTTTACTCATACGGGCTGTCAAAGCTCACCGGGTTTGTGTTGTTGCAATCCAGGTACACTATTCAAATTGTGTAGCGGGAAATTCTACAGGTCAGGAGAATCGAGATGGCGATCAGGCTGCTTAGAGTAATGGTATTTGAGTTACAGCTTTATTGTGAGGTTGTTATACTCACTGAGCTTACATTTAAATTTGGAGAGAGTGTGTTGTAATATTAAACTCTTGAGGATTTGGTTTTTGTGTTAGTGAGTGAGGCAAGGTGATTATTTATGAGAAAAAAATTCAGAACGTTTATTTGATTAAGTTGTTTATTTCATGTTTCGGATTTGAATTTATTATTCAAAATTTGGGGCGTGACAACTAGGGAACCCCAAATCAGAGAGGAGACATTTTAGCCAAATAAGCTCACAAGCAGTGGAGGCCATAGCTCTGTATTCTGCTTCTGCACTAGAACGAGCAACAACTGTTTGCTTCTTGCTCTTCCAAGTAACCAGATTACCACCAACAAATGTGCAGAAGCCAGTAGTGGATTTACGATCAAGAGAGTTGCCTGCCCAATCAGCATCAGTGTATCCCATTATGTGAGTGTTTCCATTGTTTTTCATCAAAATGCCTCTACCAACAGAACCTTTGAGATAACGAAGGATTTGCTTTATAATGTGAAGATGAGCCAAAGTTGGAGCATGCATGAATTGGCTGACAATGCTTACAGCGTAAGCAATGTCAGGTCGAGTGATTGTGAGATAAATAAGCTTACCAACTAATCTTTGATAGGAAGTTAGATTCGAGAGAGGCTCACTCAATACATCAAGTTGCAGCTTACTATCAAGAGGAGTGCGAGCTGGTTTGCAATCCTTCATATCTGCATCTTGCAACAAATCAAGAACATACTTTCTTTGGTTAAGAAAGAGGCCTTTATGAGAAGTAGCCATTTCTATACCAAGAAAGTACTTAAGAATCCCCAAATCTTTGATAGCAAACCTGCTTCGAAGTGATTGTTTGAGCAACTCAATCTCTTCAACATTGTCACTTGTTACGATCAAATCATCAACATAGATAAGTACCAGCAGTTTGCTGGTTGAACCAATTCGAATGAACAATGAAGAATCTGCATTGCTTCTGTGGAAACTGACTTCTTCAAGTACCGAACTAAGTTTGGCATACCATGCACGTGGAGATTGTTTTAAGCCATAGATGGCTTTGTGAAGCTTGCACACTATATTAGGATCATGAGACTGAGAATGACCAGGAGGTAACTTCATATAGACCTCCTCTTCAAGATCACCATGTAAGAAAGCGTTCTTCACATCCATTTGGTAAAGAGGCCATGCATGATTAACTGCAACTGATAACAAAACTCTAACTGTGTTCATTTTAGCAACATGAGCAAAAGTTTCCTTGTAATCTACCCCATAAGTTTGAGTAAAACCACGAGCCACTAAACGAGCTTTATGTCTCTCCACAGTACCATCAGAGTGAAACTTGGTCTTGTAAATCCATCTGCAACCTACAGCCTTCTTCCCTTTTGGAATTCGAACAATACTCCAAGTATTATTATCATTGAGAGCTTGAAGTTCATCTGCCATAGCCTGCTTCCATTCAGCAAGATGATTGGCTTCCTCAAAACTTTGAGGTTCATGAGTATTATCAAGGACACTCAGAAATGCAGAATGAGCAGATGAAAATTTCTTATAAGAGATGAAGTGTGACATCGGGTACCTTGCATTGTAGGTTACATAGTCCTTGAGCTTTGATGGAGGACCTCGTTCTCGTGAAGGGTTTCTACGAAGAACAACTACAGGTGGAGCAGGAGGCTCGACAACATATTGCACATCATGAGGTTCGGCAACAGATTGCATATCAATCTCTGGATCAGAAAGAACAGCTGAAACTTCTTGAACTGGAACAGCAGGATTGATAGACGGATTGCAATCCTCAACAGTCGGGAGAGCTGGAGATTCTTGAACTGGAACAGCAGGATTTATAGAAGGATTGCAATCCTCAACAATAGGGAGATTTGGACTTGGGAACAGATCAGATAAGAACTCCCTCTGTCCAGTATCACATGATTTCCTTGTGAAATAAGGAGTAACTTCATCAAATCTTACATCCCTGGAGACAATGAGTTTCCTAGTAGCAAGATTTTAGCATTTATACCCTTTTTGAGTAGATGAATATCCTAGGAAAACACATTTATCAGCTCTAGGATCAAGTTTATCACGTTGATGAGCTTGAATATGAACGAAGCATGTGCAGCCAAAGACTTTCAAGTGAGACAGATCAATCTTTCTACCTTTCAACACTTCAAGAGGAGATTTGAAAGCAAGCACTTTGCTAGGTAATCTATTGATGAGATATGTGGCAGTGAGAACACCTTGAGACCAAAATTTTTTTGGGAACATTCATTTGAAACATAAGAGCTCTGGTTTTTTCAAGAATGTCTCGATTTTTCCTCTCGGCAATCCCATTCTGTTGAGGAGTACCAACACAGCTAGTTTGATGCACAATGCCTTGTGAGCTCAAGTATTGTGACATGTTATTGGACATATACTCAGAACCATTATCAGATCGTAAAATATCAACAGATGATGAAAATTGAGTGATGATAAGTTTATGAAAATCCTTAAAAACATCTACAACTTCACTTTTTAGTTTCAAAAGATACAACCAAGTAATCCTCGTAAAATCATCTACAAATGTTACAAAATACTTAAATCCATCATAGGACTCAAGAACTGGACCCCAAATGTCTGAATGCACGATTTCAAAGGGATTACTAGCCCTAGATGAAGAAGAAGTAAATGGTAATCTAGAGGATTTTGATAAATGGCAGACATCACATTGATTAGCTACTTTGTGCATATTTGGGAACAAAAAAGACAACACTTTCTCAGATGGATGAGCCAAACGTTGATGCCAAAGATGATGATCTTGAGCTAAATTTGAACTAGCTTGAAAAACCTTGGAGGCAAAGGAGTTTTTTGACAAATAATAAAGTCCATTCAAGAAAAAACCTTCACCAATCGTTTTCTTGGTGATGAGATCCTGAAATATAACATTATAAGGAGAGAAAATGACAAGACATTTTAAGGTATGTATAATTCTTCCAACAGACAGAAGTTGAAAAGGAAATGAAGGAACATAAAGAGCAACTGAATCAATGAGACTGGAAAGTAATTTTAGTTTTCATTTTCCTAAAACAGAAACACTTTGTCCATTTGCAACTGATACTTTAGAAGGGGTGGACAATTTTTCAAAATCATGCAAGTTTTTAAGCTTATTTGTCATGTGATCTGAAGCTCCTGAATCTATAATCCAATAATCATCCACATCACAAGCATTTAGAGCAGTTGAGAAGGATTTTAGAATACCTGAGGCTTCTCCATGTGGGACACAATCAGTTTATGTAAGAAAGCTAGCAAATTTTCCAAGGAGTGTAGTGTGGCTTTCACTCCCAGTTA
Organism: Rosa chinensis; assembly: GCF_002994745.2. NCBI lineage: Eukaryota > Viridiplantae > Streptophyta > Magnoliopsida > Rosales > Rosaceae > Rosa > Rosa chinensis. Next base: position 1,267,865 of record NC_037092.1, read on the forward strand.
TAGCTGATTCTTCTTTTTCACAATGCACCTGCCTCTTGTTGAGATAGGCAGGAAATTCATTAATCAAAGCAGCGGGATTGGAGGTGAAATTCATCATACTCCCAGTAGAAGAAGCATAGAGTCAGGCTTTGAATTCCTGCTCTGATACCATGTTGAAAAACATAACTGATGGAGCAAGCTTTTCTTCTTTTTGATATGATTCAATTAACATGATCTTTTACAAGAAGGAGAAAACATATATACGGAAGGGAAGGGAAAAGGAAGACAACAAAAGGTAAAAGGGGAACAGCAAAAGGAAAAAGGAGAAAGACACAAAAACGGAAAAGAAGGAAAAGAAGAGACAGCAAAAAAAAAGTGAAAAAGAAGAGAACAACAGACAAAAAACAATTGCTGGCAATATGCCAAACTAATTGCTGGTAATATGCTAAACTCCAATAGCTGCTGTTTGAGTTCTTGTCGGTGCTCTTGGATTGCTGTCATGTGGATATAGAGTAGGGTTTTCAGAGGGTTTCAGCACTTGTTATTCAGGAGATTAGGCTTGTATTGGAAGTTTGCTTTGTATCTCAACAATTAAACCATTAAACCGTAGAATCTCTTGGTATGACATGTTGCTGGTTGCGACTTTTACTATCAAGTTATTAACGTGTCAATCTGTTCATCACGTACTCATTTAACATGTTTTGTTTGTTTTACTGGAACATATGTATACGCCTAGTTATAAGCTTTCTGGATTAGTCCACGGATGACAGTTCTACTGCCACACGTTGGATATAATATGGGTATAAGGAACAGTATGCCTTTTCCATTTTCCAGATAATAAACTAGAAATCCTTTTTAAAGGCCTTAAAGGTTTAGGATTTCTGAGTCGGGATGAATTGAATGATTCTGATGTCTGCATTAGCAGTAGTTTGGAGTCTGGACCTAGCTTGTTGCAGAACTTTGTTCATGAACGTACTTGTAGCATTAAGTTTCTATTAAAATTTAAAAGTAACCTAGCTCTCTGCGTCTCTCTGTTTGAGGCCTTGAAAATGCGGGCATCCAGTCTGGAGGATAGCAAGTTTGTGCAGCCTCCTTTTCAGCAGATCAGACATCTGATCTCATGGCAACTTTTCTGAACTCTTGTAAGTGATTTTCGTGACTTTTCCTGTTAAAACTGCCGATTTAGGCATCATGAACTACAGTCTCACACAGGAAGTCGTAGTTTTTCTTCTTGTTCACTCCTAACGCCCCCTATAATGAACTCAAGGTTGTTTGGTGTGTAATGGCATGAACAGCTTGCATATATACTCTCAGATTTGCATATAAGCATAACTACATAAATGGTCACGGTTATCCCCAGGCTTAAGAAATGTCCATTCACATTTTTGGTGTGGCTGCATGTCTCTTATGGCAACCTCACTACTTTTAAATCTCGAGTTTGACATCTAAGTTTTCAAGCCATAATTCATAACTGCAGACTCGTATGGAAAGTACTTCTACACCATCATTAATTCATTTGTGAAAATTGAAATTGAATTAAACATCATAGGCCCCAACATTCTCAGCTGTCTAATGCAATCAAGCAAGGCAACTGCAAGAGCCAATGTCTTATTGCCTTCGTTTTGTTTCATAGCGCTTCTCGCTTCTGTGATGTTTACTGGTTTTTCAGTAGAAGATCGAGCAATATACTTGGTTTTGATGGAAGAAGACTCAGTTGCATTCAATGGAGGCTCTCCATCTTTACGCCTCAACCTAAACAGGTAGGAGAAAGAACATGTTTGTTGGTTACAGAAAGAATTTGCTTTTCTTATCGTGTGATTTTCATGCATGAAACAATATTTCAGTGAAGTTTCGAAGGCTCATGTAAAGCAATTAGAGGATTCTCATGATCAACTTCTACAGAGCAATCTTGAGACCGGAAGCTACAGCAAGCTTTACAGCTTTAAACAAGTTGCAAACGGCTTTGCTGTCCATACAACCCCTTCTCAGGTACTTCAAGCTAAATCTGTTTTATTTTTTGCATTTCTGACTAAATATTATAATAATATTTATATGATCAATTTGTATTTTATTTTGTGCATTTCTGACTAAATATTGTAATAATATTTATATGATCAATTTGTATTTTATTCATCTTTTAATGTAACAAAGAAGAAGGAAAACAAAAGCTTTCATGCATTTCTTAGTGATCATGATCGAATAACATTTCAGGTTGAAAAGCTCAAGTATGCTCCAGCAGTAAAGCTGGTTGAGAGAGATAGAGGAGCAAAGTTGATGACAACGTACACTCCTCGCTTCCTTGAGTTACCTGAAGCAGTATGGACACAAGAAGGAGCCCAACGTAATGCTGGCGAAGGAATTGTGATTGGTTTTGTGGATAGTGGCATCAACCCCTGCACATCTAAGTCTTGCTTATATGATGATCCAATATTTCTCATTTTTCGGGTACTTGTGAGACTGGTCCTCTATTCCCAGCAACGTCATGCAATGGTAAAATTGTTTCAGCTAAGTTTTTCTCAGCTGGGGCTCGAGCCATTGCTACTCTCAACGGTTCGGTGGATTTTCTTTCACCCTTCGACGCAGATGGACATGGCAGGTAGCTTGAGTGACTTTAAATGCTTTTGATAATATTATTTAGTTAGTTTTATTGGAGTAATAGTTTGGTTAATAATATATAGTATGATGATGTAGAACCTAGGTGGATCAGATTAAACTCCCTAAATGCAATTGTTTGTTTATACTATATATTCTCTACACTAGCCCTATATATTGAGATTCATGAAGCGCATGCTTTTTTCAGTCATGTGGCATCAGTTGCTGCTGGAAATGCTGGAGTTCCTGTGGTTGTGAATGGCTTCAGTTATGGACGAGCTGGTGGAATGGCACCACGTGCGCGGTATGTTTTTTATATTGCTTAGTACAGCACTACTGCAGAGATATATCACAACATTAATTCTGGGATTAATCTAATCAAAACATGTGGTTCTTTTGAGTGACAGGATTGCTGTATATAAAGCTGTGTATCCTACAGTAGGAACTTTGGCAGATGTAGTTTCTGCAATTGATGAAGTAAGCAATGAAGATATGCAATTCTAGCTAGTAATTCTATAACTAGTAGCATTTGAGAATTTGTTTTATGTGTCTGTCCTTCAATTTCCTTTGTGTTAAAAGTACAGGCAATTCGAGATGGAGTGGATGTCCTAGCACTCTCTGTCGGACCAGATGAACCGCCATTGGGTAAAGTGACCTTCTTAAGCATGTTTGATGTGTTCATGCTGTATGCTCGACGAGCTGGGGTCTTCGTGGTGCAAGCAGCAAGTAATCGAGGGCCAGACCCTTCAAGTCAGTAGGTGTAGCCTCTTCCGGCACAGATAGAATTTATCCTTCTTCTATTGTTCTTGGAAATGGAGAAAGAATTGAAGGTGTGGGATTATCAGGTACATACTAATATCTCAACTTCAAGATCATGTTGACTAGATATTGTTTCCATGAATTGATTGTGTTTTTTACTTTTTTATTATTATTCAGGACCAACTTTTGGATATAGGTTACTTCAACATAGGTTGGTTTTGGCCAAGGATGCAATTAATCCAATTGGGTCATTCCCAAGAACCTATGTTGAAGAGTGCCAATTTCCACAAGCATTGGATACTAGGTTAGTTATAGGTAGTATTGTCATCTGCACATTCTCGGATGGATTCTATAACGGGAGATCCACCCTTAATGCCATCGTCAACACGGCAAGAGCTCTCGGATTTATGGGTTTTGTTCTTGTTGCAAATCCAGCCTATGGTGACTTCATTGCAGAGCCTGTTCCTTTTGCTGTTTCTGGCATTTTGGTCCCGAGTGTAACCAATTCCCAGGTACATATCACAAAGTCATATTCATAATAAAGCAGAACTAGCACAATGCACAATCTTACAAGAGTTAGTAATGAATGATAGGTTATATTACAATACTATGAACAACAAACATCCAAGGATGAGAGAGGATTTCCTACTAGACTTGCAGCAAGAGCATCAATCGGAGAAGGAAGAGCTGCTTCATTCATGGGCCAAGCACCTATTGTTAGCAGATTCTCTTCGTGAGGGCCAGATTTCATTGACAGAGACAGGAAACCTGCTGATGTACTAAAGCCTGATATTCTTGCCCCAGGGCACCAAATCTGGGGAGCTTGGAGCCCCATTAGTGCCTTAGAACCCTCAATAGTGGGTGAGTAGAAGTAGCATCTTTTTTTTTTTTGCTATTAATCTATTATAGTAATGCCTTGATATGCAAGCAAAATTAATAAACTTGCTCTTCTGTTGTTTAGGACACAGTTTTGCACTACTTTCTGGTACAACCATGGCAACACCTCAAATCGCTGGAATAGCAGCACTTATTAAGCAGTACAATCCTTCATGGACTCCTTCCATGATTGCATCTGCAATTTCCACCACGGCAACCAAGTATGATAAAAATGGAGAACTGATAATGGCTGAAGGATCTGATATAGGCAGTCAATATCCCTCCACTCCTTTTGATTTTGGAGCTGGCTTTGTCAGTCCAAGTCATGCCATGGATCCGGGTCTAGTCTTATCTTCAGGTGAAGTATACACTAGCTTTCTAGCTTGTTTGATTTTCGCTATATGAAGTAATGTTAATGGCCTTTGAATTGAAAACAGGATATGAAAACTACATCAGCTTCTTGTGCTCCCTGCATGATACCAATCCAAGTACAATAAGAACTGTCACTGGAGAATTGTGCAACAAGCCACTTGACCATCCAGCCAATCTGAACCTTCCTTCAGTACCAATATCAGCATTGAATGGGTCTCAAATAGTACGAAGGGTTTTCATGAACGTAGAGAGCAAGCCAGAGACTTACTCTAGCTCGGTGCTGCCACCAAATGGGACAACAGTAGACATATCTCCACCTTCGTTTACCATAGCTCCACAAGGCACTAAAGAGCTAGTTATACAGTTCAATGTGACCCAAGCACTGGACCAATTCACCTTTGGTGAAATCGTTCTTACAGGAAAGTTTAAATCATATTGTCAAAGATGTGACAAAGATGTGACAAAGAAGTTTAAATCGTTCTTACAGGACCAATTCACCTTTATCAGTTTTTCCAGAGTCTATATGACAAAGATGTGAATCTGTCTGATCTCACTTGCATAGTCCATGAATGATAAAAAGACCAAATAGATTCTAGAAGCGTGTCAACTGAAGTGTGAAATGAGATATGCAGTTACCTCTAAAGGTTTTCAAAAGGCCAAATGGCATACACATTCACAAAAGTATTGATCTCATTGATCATCTGACTATGCTATTTCTAATTGGCATCCTGATCTGCTAATTTTTGGCTATCTTGAAGGCATTCCTGGTATGCTTGCTTCAAGAAGATCGATGGGTATGTTCTGGTCCACATCTTTAATTCCTTTAAGCATGAGCGCCGAATTTCCTGGTCATTGTCTTTATAGACCCGAAGAAAGAACCTATTAAATGATCAGACTAATTAGGAAAGGACTCACATGAGAGATCAAGAAATCCATCAAACCAAAAAAGTCAGAATATCCTACCCCTGATAATACTGAATCACCATCTGTTCCAAATCATTCAAGTCTTGATCAATCTTCCCTTTACCACGTAGATTTGTGGCTATAGCTAACAAAGAACTGACTGTTTGGAGAGCCATCCAAATAGCAGTTTTGTTGTATCCGCTTGGGAGATGGCTGCGTAACAAAGAACCCAAGAAATTGCAATTAGAGTATGATTAGTAGATAACTAAATATATGAGTTTAAATGAGAAACTTCAATTAAGCACTAACCATGAAAATGTGGTAAAACAATCCAGACAGTCCTTCATGGTGTCAAAAAAAAGTGGCTCATTGTGAGACCACATGACCAAATTATGGCAAAAATTTTGGAGATGAACCTTGATATGTGGGAACTCATTTTGTAGGGTGTCATAGTCTCTAACCACCCCCTTAAGAGTCAAATGGTGAAGGAAACATAATACTTTGAAAAAGGAAACATAAAATATAGGCACATAAAACTTAGGAAAAGAAAATGAAACGTAAAAGGATACACTTTCAATGAACCGGATCATATCACAACGAACATCCTCAATATGATATCTTTGCAAATTCTTCTTGTTGATGGGATACCACTTGACCAGCCCTTTGTCATTAATCTTAGGAAATTCCAGTCCACATGCCTGCAAACAAATAAGTCTAATGAGTTACAATCAACAAATACACAATATCATGGAAATTGAAGCATAAAATCAAACATATTGCTGCTCACTACTACAAAAAGCTATCAACTTGACATGTATAAAAGTCTGTCCATCACATTGCTTCTGATATTTGTGATCATCAGGACAACAGGGACAGACAGTAGTGTGGTCAAGAATGACCACAAATGACTTGAAGTTGCAAAGGGGAACTCTTCTCAGTAACTGCAAGGTCATTGGAACTGAGAGATCCTAAGAACATTAATGACCATGTTCATATGGCAGCCAAAAAAAATCAAAAGACCAGTGAGGACCCTCTCAGAGAAGTACTTGATGGGTCTGTAGGAATGAAATTACACAAAACGGTTCTATATGGAAGACAATCTAAGCTGCAGTTCTTGCTTTTGCAAGTAAATTCTCATTATGAATTTGCCCAACTTGATCTGACCAGTTCCTACCATCTGTGGTACTCTTTCATCCAATTTAACATGTGATTCATGCCTGGCCAGGCAAAGGTGGCAGCAATGATCTTGAGCAAAACAGACCATGTTGCACTAGAGTGGATACCAAATTGGAAGTGATGGCCACCCATGTTTGCTATTTGGATCATCATCATCACCAGGTCTTCACACAAATTACTATTCAAGTGCTCAAATTTAAAGAACAGGGCATCTAGAACCATTTTGTATAATAAGTCGATCAAAGTGAGACATTCATCACACCACATGGAGCTCAAGTAATCAAAGAGATTGAAGATGAAGTTGGTGAAGCAGTTATATAGAAGAGTGTATAGCTGGAGGAGTACTCGATCGTATAAGAACAAGAAGGTTCGGACAAGGCCATGATGATGAACAATTATAACAATTAATCCATCTTGTAGTTCACAAACCCAAAGGAAAAAGAAAAAAGAAAAAGGCCCTCTAAAATTGTGGTTGGAAACCCAACTAGGCCTTTAGGCATAACCACCACTGTACACACACAACTATCAGATGAAAATTTTCAAAACACCAGAGTCCATTCTATCAGTGATCATTGGAAAACCAAACTCTAAGTGAATATATCTCTTAACTATTTCATCTCGGTCACACATGTTTAGCACCAGGGGTATAAGTACAAAACATGAAAAAATTTCAATTTCTTGAAATATATTGCAAATCACCGAAAACTTTGTGCGTGATAAACCAGCATTACAAACTACAAAGCCAAAACTTATAATGAGGACATCCTTACCAATTTCATCTCAACAAAATACAAAACATGAAAATTTTCAATTTTTACCTCAAGTATGAGATTGAAGAGTTCAACCCGAGCAGCATCACGATGATCATTTTTGTAAAGCCTTATCCAAGACTGTACTTTCCCACTGATGGCAGTGATATCATTATGAGGAAAGGCCATTATCTCTGCACACATTACACAACAGTTAGCGCAAAGTTTACACAAACCAGAAAGAGCAACATTCGATCAATGTGTAACACAAAATTACCTCTAAAGTTTAAGCCTTTCCGAGTTTTAGCCTTCTTGTTAGGCTTGTTCTCAACATCAGTGGTTCCAGGCCTCTTGTCACCTGGAAAGGTTGATTCTTGTGACTCCATGGCCGACCTCAAATTTTGACCGGACCGGAGCCGAGCCGAGCTGAGCTGAGCTCTCAGAGGCTTTCCCTCTTAGAAGTACTGTAGTACAGGTTTCCAATATTTCCCGCTTGGAAGTGTACTTGAGCGGGATCCCCTGCTCTTGGTGTTGGGCTTCAAATTTGGGCCTTTAGAGCATCGGAGTTCTACGGTTCGATTTTGTTTAATTTTGGGGCCTAACAAACTGTTACACAACCAAAAAATTATCGTACACTCGTGGTCTATTATCACGTCTTTTGTGTTTTTTTTTTTTTTTTTTGATGACAACGTCTCCTGTGGTTTGGAATAATACTTATAAGTCAAGCATTGTAAGTCAGCACAACAACTCCTAGATTTGAATCCAATGACGGAGAATAATGAGCATTTCCAACCGCCTTTACTATTTTTCACCATTACATCCAAATGCAACTGCAGTATGTAGTTGAGCATGACTAATTACAAAATTAACTGACAACTTGAGCGGAACCGGTTATGATTTTTTGTCTGACAAGAAAGGTTTAGGTTAGGGAGAGGGCGAGAGGCTGCTCACAAACTGAGACTCGTTAAACTGCCACCAAAGCCCATAATGAAAGAGCCCAACTTTCAAACCATGACGAAACTGACATAATGGTGAGAGCCTTTCCCTCATTTATTTAGTAACTTTCCATAGTCGCATAATGCAATCTATCCGGACCATACATAGCCCAAATTATTATTATATATACTAAAGTTGTAGCTCTCAATGAATATACCCATATTGATCTACTATTTTAGCCTTAATGTTGTGTTTATTACGGGACCGTGACCACTTACCCAATTTCAGCATAAAAATTGTTCACTTACTCCACTAAGAGTTTTTTAACCCCATTTACCCAATCTAACATCTACGGACTGTATTGCCCTCATTTTAATTAATATATTACACTCATCTCTCTCTCAAACTCTCTCTGTCCCCCCTCCCTTCTTCGATCTATTCTCTCTCTCCTCCCCCTCACCGATTTCTCTCTCTCTTTCTCTCAACTCGTCTCAGACTCTTCTTGAATATATACTCTTCGTACTTGTGCCATGAGAACCAAATCCCACCGATTAAAACCAACAACCTGAAACCACAAGCAATCAACACAATCAAAATCAGAGTCCTTTTCTTCTTACCTGAGCTGGCCATCTTGAAATCGAGCTGAAAGAAGCACTTGGCGTTGCCATGATCGGTCGGACAGTACGGATTGGCAAACGCGGCAGCATAAATCGACGGGTAGGCGGTGTAGCCGGAGACGTTCCCAATGGATTCTCCGGTCAAATAGGTGGTGGAGAGGCTGGTGGTGCAGGCGGCGCAGGGGGAGTTGTTCTCGAGCGACTGGTTGCAGTTGGAAACGACGCCGTCTAGGGCGGTTTGGCTGACGAGGTCCTCGAATTGGGCCTTGATGGTGATGTTCATGCAGCCCTGGGAGATCCAGGAGGTCTCGAAGCCGCAGGTAGAGCGAATGTCGAAGTCGGCGACGAATTTGTCAGCGAGGGTTTGGTAGGCGGACCAGCAGGCGTTAGGCGGGGGGAGGAAGTTGCCGGTGAGCTGGAGGTAGTGGGAATCGACGAGGCGGAGGCCCTGGAGGATGTACTGGCACTCCATGTTCTGGTTCATTTGGGGGCGCTTGGAGCCCGGGTCGAACTGCTGCAGGATCGTGAAGTTGAGCATCACTTTTTTACCCCATTACTATCCTTCTCAACTCCAGACTCTCTTTTTTGCCGCATATTACATTGTTCTTCAATATGGGATGTTGCTTGTAGTGATTGTTTTGTTTATTATGATTTGGTTGGGCAATAATAAGATCATTAGTGGGCAATAAAACGATTATTGGAAGATAATAATAAGATTATTGGTTGCAGTAAAAAGATTATTGGGGGGCAATAAAATGTTTATTGGGCCAATAATAAGATTATTGGGGGGGGGGGGGGGGGGGGGCAATAATAAAATTATTTATTTGGATAACCTCCGAAAGCTTTCAAAATTCAAAACACCTTCATTTTCACAAATCATTGATCCCTAATAAACTTGTTATTGGGGAGCAATAATATGATGACTGGGTATTATTGGGGGGTAATAAAATCAGACGCCGAAATCCGGTCACCGGTCCGGTAGCCGGATTCGGGATTCCGGTCACTGGAGTCTGCGGCCGGCCATTGGTCACCGGAGTCCGGCAAGGTCTCCAATGACTTCTCTCACTAAGTGACAAAGAAGGAAAGGGCAAAATTGTCCCAAAAATAAATAAAAATGAATAAAAAAAATACTTAATTGGGTATTAGGGAAATAATCTCTTAGAGTGTTTGGGTAAGTGGACAATCTCTTAGAGTGTTTGGTAAGTGGGCAATTTTTAAGCTAAAATTGGGTAAATGATCATTTCCCTTTATTACTATTCTTCCCCTCATGCATGTTTTGTCTCTCTCCCACTACTTCGGTTTTGGGTTTTGGTTTGTTCCCGATGAGAATGTGAGAGAGAGAGAGAGAGAGAAGGGAGTTATCGCCAATTGAAATATGCTCTCTTCATTTTTGTGGGATTAAATTTGAGATTACTTTGCTTTATTACCCGTAAAAAGAGAGACTCCCGATAAGAGAAAAAAAAAGAGAAAGAAGTCATCGCTACAAAAACCTCAAAACCTTATTAGCTACAGCATTACGCGGGCGAGTTTTCTAGTAGACTCCAAACTTCCACATCATAAGAATTAAAAGCCCCCTTTCAAAAAAAAAAAAAAAAAGAATTAAAAGCCCATACCTAGAGAAAAAGAATAAAAAAGGCATCTATGGGCTAACCCCAGAACCCACTATAAGGCGCGTACGTACGTTTGTATCTCACAATTCACTCTCTCTCTCTCTCTCTCTCTCTCTCTCTCTCAATGGACGGTATGCTTTTTGTTTTTCGATTTAGGGTTTTGAGCATTATTTGCTTGCTTTGCTTTTCTTGACAATTCACAGTATGCTTTTTGTTTTTCGATTTAGGTTTTGAGCACGATTTGCTTGCTTTGATTTTATTGACAATTCACAGTAAGCTTTTTGTTTTTCGATTTAGGTTTTGAGCACGATTTGCTTGCTTTGCTTTTCTTGTTTACGTGTTTGAAAAGATTAGTAAAATTCTGTTCTTATATTTATGGATTCGAATTTCGCTAGTGTATTACAGTATCATATTTGAATTTGATTCGAGAAATGTCAATGTCAAGATCATGATCCTGGTCATAAAATTCATCAAGCGAATTCACATGCTTCAATGGTCATAAAAATTTCAGATATAACTGGTTAACATCTTTACCTTTACTGCACTTGAAGATCTACTTGTGTTTTCTTATGTAAAATGGGCTTTGAATGGTAGGTTTAGACCGTCTAGCTTTACCTAAGATATCCAGAGCCAGACCTGACATGAGACTCGTGAGTCGGTCATCTCAGGCCTAATGTCTCGTCGGGCCTAATTTTTTTTCTAGGGGTATTTCAAAAGATTATTAAGTAAATAAAATGTATGTTTTTTCCTAAACAATAAGATTGGATTAGTTGGCAAGTTGCATTCATGGTTTGAATCTCCTTTCAATTGTGTATTTATTTTTCTTTTCAGTTGTTTTTTTGGTATTTTTTTTTCTCTTCTTTTCTATAAAAAATGTAGGCCAATTTTTATTTTTCGTCTCAAGCCTCAAAATCTCAAGTCCGGGCCTGAAGATATCCTTTCTGCTTGCTGGAAATTAGTTGCCTAAGTTTTTCGTGTAATTGGCTTAATGAGTTAAAATCCTCCTATGCATGCAGTTAACTATTTAAGTTTGTGTTCTGCTATGCTTACACAATGGGCTTCGAGATGCTACTAGTTTTGTCTCTCACAATTTAGGTTAAACGTTCCTGTGATGTCATATGATAGGAACAATCACTGTTCATTGCAGGCCTTCTTCTGCTTTAAACCCACTAGCTGGTACTTTGGCCAAACCATATTGTAGGACCCAATAGTCCTATCTAGGATAGTTAACTACAGTGTTCAGTTGGTAACATCTTTTGTAATCTTTATATGTTATCCTTGGAACTCTGTTATGAAGGAGATGAATATGAAGTATTTTTAAGTTTCTTATGTTGTTTCTTTCATTTTGGTCAAGTTGAGTCTATCAACTGTTAACAAAGCATGGTTAGAACCGTGCAAGCTTCCGCTCCCTCCTCCACCCCAGTCTCATCCGCCCATGTTCCACCACCACCCCCGCCCCCAATCCTTCAGCTAGCTTCTTCCTCTTATCAACCCACGGGTGAATCAGAACCCTTGAAAAGGACAGAGTTCGGCAATTCTTTGGCTCTTCTGCAAGAGGAATTCCACCACTCTATTGATGCCACCAACCATAATCACACTTCCTTTGAAAATCACATCACTGCACAATTGGCAGCCTTGCAAAGCACGATGGTGCATGGTTTCACCAGACAACCCCAACCCATTTACTTTTCTACCCCATCCACTCCAACTTCCACCCCTTCTTTTCAAATACCTCCACAGCCTCAGACACCAGCCAACGTTCCCCCAATCACTTTTGGTTCCATTTCAACACCGGTCACTGCATGGCAAGAGCTGAACTCTTCCACTCAATTACCGTCCCTCACTGCGTCTATTTTGACCATCTCAGCGGCAATCCTCCATACACCACCCCCATTGCACTCTGCACCACCACAATATTCTACTATTACATCATTTCCATTCCCCACCTGGCCACCACTCACAACCAACACCTCATCACTTCCTGCGTTCAACATCCCACCTCATACCACCACTCATATTCCCCGAACCCATAACCAAACCCACACCACATATCCCTATGATCCTCAATACTTCAGACCCCCGAAAATTGATTTACCTCGATTCACGGGCGATGATGCAATCGGATGGGTTTCCCTGGCAGAATGATATTTAAGAACCCAGAGAGTCCCGCCGTCGGAAAAAGTGGCCATTGCGGCATCCCACTTCGGGCCTGATGCTTGTTTTTGGATGAACTCATTTGAACAGCGCCATCCAGCCATTACTTGGGAACAATTCGTACCAGCCTTCTTGGCTCATTTTGGTGCGGGTGTTAATCACGACTTCAAGATCGCTTTGTCCCATCTTCAACAAACCTCCACCGTCGAAATCTTCATCACGGCATTCACCAAATTGTCATGCCGAGCTCCGGATTGGAATGACAATCAGCTTTTACCAATGTTTTTGGGTGGTTTGAAACCTATGATCAGACATGAGGTCGTCTCCTTCAACCCTCTCACGTTGACGGAAGCGCAACGCCTAGGGCGATGTTCCGAAGCTAAGCTGTAGGAAACCCAATCAACCTCCGAGTTCCGTACTCAGAGATTCACACGGCCATACCCATGGTCCCATGCGGCTCGTCCTCACAGTGCCATACCTTACTCACCCACTCCACCTAGTCCTTCCCGCTATCACACACCCATACCCTCATCTATCCCCACCCAAACAGTCACACCTAACCACCCACCATTCACCAAACACACACACAATCGCACTCATCGTATCTTGTCCACAACAGAACAACATGAGAGAAGGGCCAAAGGCCTATGCTTCAACTGTGACGAACAGTGCTCCCCCACTCACTCATGTAAACAACCATTTTTAGCCATCTTGGAAACCCCACACCATGCCTAGTGACGAAAGTTCTGACACACAAGATTTCCATGACTGCAATCCTACCCTAGCTGAATCAAATCAAGAAACTGAGGAAGCTTACCCACTCTACGCCATCACCCATACGGTTGTTGGTGAAATGATGCGACTTCCGGGCTCAATCGATAATACAGCTGTCAACGTATTTATCGACTGTGGAGCCGCCAGAAACTTCCTCCATCCTGATATCGCGTGCCGCCTTCAATTACAGACATCCAGCGCAGGCGGTCTTCGATTTCGTTCAGCTTCAGGGGAACCACTCCTTCCTTCCGGCATTGTGCACAATGTGAGAGTCCGAATACAGAACTACTCCTTCACCAACTCTTTCCTCCTCTTATCAGTCACCGGCTGCGACTTGGTTTTGGGAGCCCAGTGGCTCAACACATTGGGCTTAATTGCATGGCATTTCCAAGAAAAGATTATGGGTTTCTACACAGAAGGCCACTTTCATGTGTTGAAAGGGATCACTATGCACCACCAATCGGCCCAAACCCAAGATCTTTTTGCCCTTCTTCCATTTGAACATTGGGATCCCGTGGCCCAAACTCCTCCTCCTTCAAGCATACCACAATCCGCAACCCATCCACTACATATACAAATTCTTATCAACTCATTTCACGACATTTTCTCTAACCCACAGAGCTTACCCCCATCTCGGCCCATTGATCATCGTATTAACCTCCTACCTAACACAACTCCAATAAATGTCCGCCCCTACCGTTACCCCCATTCCCAAAAAACCGAACTTGAGAACCAAGTGGCGGAAATGTTGACAAAAGGGTTAATCCGCCCTAGCTCTAGCCCTTTCTCATCACCGGTTCTTTTGGTCAAAAAGAAAGAGGGCTCATGGAGGTTTTGTGTCGATTACCGGTCATTAAATGCAGCAACAGTCAAGGATCGTTTCCTCATTCCCGTGGTAGATGAACTCTTAGACGAGTTACACGGTGCTTCATATTTTACAAAGCTTGATCTACGATCCGGCTACCACCAAGTGAGAATGGCTGTGGAGGACATCCCGAAGACGGCATTTCGAACACATGAAGGTCACTTTGAATTTGTTGTGATGCCTTTTGGACTTACAAATGCTCCATCCATATTTCAAGCACTAATGAATCAAGTTTTCAAGCCTCTTTTACGCAAAAGCGTGTTAGTATTCTTCGACGACATATTGGTATATAGCACGGATTTGCAAACTCATGTGGTGCACCTCGAGGAGGTATTTTCATTACTTAGGGCCAATCTCCTGCAAGTCAAAATGTCCAAATGTGTATTTGCTGCAGTCCAAGTTGAATATTTGGGCCATATTATCTCATCAAGTGGAGTTGCGGTTGACCCAACCAAAGTACAGGCTATTCAAAATTGGCCCAAACCAACAACCCTCAAGGGCCTGCGCGGATTTCTTGGCATTACTGGATACTATCACCGTTTTATTCAACATTACGGTCTCACCGCCCACCCACTGACTGCTATGCTAAAGATCGACAATTTCAAATGGACTCCAGCTGCCGAAATTGCTTTCGACAACTTGAAACGCACCCTCATGACAACGCCGGTCTTAGCCTTACCAGATTTCTCAATTCCCTTCATTATAGAAACAGACGCTTGCGGTCTCAGTATCGGCGCTGTGCTATCTCAACGCAAGCATCCGATTGCGTTCCTGAGTCAGCCTTTTTCTCCTCGGAATCAATTGCTATCGGTGTAGGATAAGGAGATGCTGGCCATCATGCAAGCCATAGATAAATGGCGCCCCTATCTCTTGGGCCATCAGTTCACCATCATCACCGATCACCAGACTTTAAAGCATCTCTTGGATCAGCGGATTTCGACCCCTTCTCAACACAAATGGCTTGCCAAACTCATGGGTTATCACTACAAGATTGAATACAGGCCGGGACACTTGAATACAGTCCCTGATTTACTGTCTCGCCGCCACGAATTGTGCCCAGTTCAAGCTATTTCCGCACCGGTGTTCAACGGTCTGGAGCACATCACCCAAGCCTGCGTTCGAGATCCCCAATCCCAGGCCATCATCTCTCAATTACAGATGAGTCAAACCAGCAAAAAAGGTTTTTCTTGGCTCAATAATCATCTGCTATATAAAGGCAAGTTCTTTGTCCCTTCTTCATCTGACTGGCGCACTAAACTACTCAATGAGTTTCATTCCTCTCTGCAAGCAGGGCATTCGGGTTACCTACGCACTTACCATAGGCTTTCCCGCAATTTTGTGTGGTCGGGTATGCGCAAGGAAATCAAAAATTTCATTGCTGAGTGTGATCACTGCCAACGCCAGAAATATGAAACCCTTAAGCCTCCCGGCCTCCTAAACCCCCTCCCAATTCCTGATCACATTTGGCTTGACATATCGATGGATTTTGTGGATGGCTTACCTCTCTCTCAAGGCCATAACGCTGTCTTGGTTATGGTAGACAGATTATCCAAATACAGCCACTTTATACTAGTTTCCCACCCATATACAGCCACTCTAATTGCCGAGGTTTTCATGAGAGAAGTGTTTCGGCTCCATGGCATGCCGAGATCTATTGTCAGTGATCGCGACCCGATCTTCATTAGCCATTTTTGGGAGGCATTTTTCAAGCTGCAAGGCACCAAGCTGTGTCGGAGCTCTGCTTATCACCCCCAGACAGATGGTCAGACGGAAGTGGTGAATCGCTCGCTAGAACACTACCTCAGATGCTTTGCCACAGATAAACCAACATCTTGGAGTACATTGCTAAATTGGGCAGAGTGGTGGTACAACTCCACCTATCATTCTACCATAAAAATGACTCCTTTTCAAGCGGTTTTTGGCGTACCACCGCCTACGATCTCGGCCTATCTCCCAGGTTCAACCTCAGTCAATGCGGTTGACTTTGCTCTCAAGTCTCGTGATGAACTCATTGATCTGCTCAAATTACATATGCAAAATGCCCAAAACCTTATGAAACAGCAAGCAGATAATAGTCGGACCGAACGGGAATTGGATATCGGGAATTGGGTATTCCTAAAGTTACATCCTTACAGGCTCTTTGCTCAAGCATCCCTCTCATTAACTATCCCTACGCTACTATGGTCCTTTTCAAATCCAGGCACGGATTGGAAAGGTTGCTTATCGATTGTTGCTCCCTTCAACTTGTCGTTTGCATCCTGTTTTTCATGTCTCTCTCCTCAAACGATGCTTGGGCCAAGGCACCCCTCTCACTACCACACTACCAGAGTTTGATGAGAAAGGAGAACTACTGTGGTACCCTGAGAAAGTCTTGAACATGGCAGTGGTCAAGAAAAAGAAGCGTAACATCACTCAATGGTTGGTTCAATGGTGCGGCCTTCCTGCTACAGATGCCACTTGGGAGGATGCACACACAATCACGGCTCGTTTTCCAGCTTTCGGTGCCTGAGGTTAGGCCCTATCTTAAGGGAGGAAGATTTGATAGGAACAATCACTGTTCACCGCAGGCCTTCTTCTTCTTTAAGCCCACTAGCTGGTATTTTGGCTAAACCATATTGTAGGACCCAGTAGTCCTATATAGGATAGTTAACTACAGTGTTCAGTTGGTAACATCTTTTGTAATCTTTATATGTTATCCTTGGAACTCTGTTATGAAGGAGATGAATATGAAGTATTTTTAAGTTTCTTCTGTTGTTTCTTTCATTTTGGTCAAGTTGAGTCTATCATCATATCATGTAGATATATTTGCTAACAGCTGCTGGCACTGGGAACAGTACATCGTGGGACAAGGAGCCTCCAATCGTAGATGATGGCTCCCCTATGGTACGTTGCTGCAGCAAAAGGAAGATAAGGGTATGCTTTTAATTTTTGTTTGTGTGCAAGCTTATCTGGATTTGCTTGGCCCATGTGTTTTGAGAGGAAAAAAACTGCTGTTATCCTTTTGAATTTATTCATGGTTCATTCTGAAATTTTCTTTTGATATTGGCAATACTATCTGGACGGAAAAAAAATATCTACCGTTGGTTATCCAGTAGAAGTTTGTTTGTGTATCGTAGTTGATCGATTTGATTTTATTATTGTTTTAAGAATTATGTATAAAGGTTAGGTTTCTAGAGGCCTTTTTTATTTATTTCAGGTTTTCTCCTTTCGTTTTCGGAACATATTGAGTTTCATTATTTGAATGATAGAATAAAAGAGTAGAGGGTCTTTAATATTAATATGGGAAGCTTCTAACTTTTCAGTTGTTTAGAGATATAATGCATTCAATCACTACTAAATTATTTCTTTTCCCCGAGTGTTTGAAGTAGGTGACATGACTTTTCTATTCAATCAAATTAAACTATGCATGGATTGTTTATAACTTGACCACTGCTAAGCTTGAACTTGAAGAGAGATGGTGTGTGGCATGGCTTGTTGATACAAGTGTTATTGATACAAGTGTATGAGTAGCTTACCTAATATGTATTGTTCTAGATTACAAATTGCTCTTGGGAACATGTATCTCTGAGAGTTAACATTATTTTGGTTTTGCTTCTGTTTAACAAACATTCAGGTACCGGTGCCAAAGAAGATAGTGATCGATGTAGAAGAAGTTAGCGCTACAGAAGAAGATTATGATTCAGCAGACTCCTATATGTTAGATAATTATGTTCATGAAGATGTTGGTAGAATTTATGAATATTGTGCAAACGTTGCGGTAACAAGGATGGCTACCCTGCTGGTGTGGATCCAGTCAAATGTCATATTTGTGGTATCAGTTGTGAGTTTACTGAATACTGTCTGTCTGGGGTGCTCAATAAGTGTTTCGAGAAGGGTTTTATGCTTCCAAGGAGTAGGGAAGGATCATGTGACTCTGGATATGTTCCTCCAGCCTACTAAGATGAGCTATCAACAAACTGTAGGGATGGTTTGATTTTGTTGTTTTTTAATGAAAAACAATTTTTGTGCTGTGCATTTAGTTGACTAAAGCAGTTCTATGTGTGTATTTTCGGCATAACAATACACATTTTTTTTTTCAGACAAAAAAAAAAAGTGTGTATTGTTGTGCCGAAAATTAATTCAATATCCAGAATGTAGAAGGCACTTTATCTATTATCTTATACTCTGAATGACATGCTTGTCAAAATACATTATTTTACATGAACAAGTTTGTTTTTCATTTTCTTTTTTCAGGAATATTGAATTGCCTACTGAGGTAATACAAAACTTTGAAACCAAAATTGTACACAGAGCATTACTGAACTTAAAACAGTATGTGATACAGTGACAGAACTTGAAACTTGTCTTTGAGGGGGCGCCAAAAAAAAATATAATATTTTTGTACGAGAAAATTTTACTATAAAATTAAGAGAAGTTTTAAATACACACCCCTAATTACTTAATACACACTCCTTACTTAATACACCTACCATTTAATTTCTCATTCTAATATTTTACTAAATACACAACCCAAATTACCTAAAATATCCTTAAACTAAAAAAAATCCTGAAATACACTATTATTTAACTACATTAAGGCTACTATTTAAGTTGATTAGTATATATAATTGGCCATATTAATTACTAGTGTTAGTTATTGGGAAATCCATAAAGATTTATTATTGTTCCCTTCAAATAGGTGCTTAGAAATAGGTTTTGTATTATTTGAGTTCTCATTCACCAAACACATAAACACCCTATTGATCAAGTATAAAATTTGGAGTCGAACATTCAACCAAAATTGTATCAGTAGTTTCTCCACAATGGCAAAACTACGAAGTTGTCATTGGATGGTCAAACAAATTAACAATTACAAAGTTTTATACATGTGATGTTTTATATTAGATAATAAATTGACTAATCATAACTTTTAGGGAAAAAAAATCAACTAAAACGTGGAAGTAAAGCGATATATGTTTTTAAAACAATGGCATTAAATGATTTTGAAATTCTAAATTATATGGTCTCTCACCCCATTTAATTACAATTTATTTAAGGAAAATTTAAATTAGATGGTTTCTAACTTTATTCTTGTTTTAAATGAGGATGCCATTTATAGAAGTTCATTGTGTTTATAATTATAGAATAATATAAGGAAGATATGATTATTCTTATTTTTCTTCTAATATATAGATGTCTATTTTGGTCATTTAATCTACCTATGAAATCTGATTTGAAATTTTAAAATAATAGGGATGTGTATTAAGTAGTTTAGGGTGTGTATTTAAAATTTCTCTAAAATTAAAGATACAGAAAAAAATAAAAGATGAAAGTTGTGCAATAAAATTTAACTTCTTTTTCTCATTTTTGAAACCACATATTAAGGAATGTATTAATATCGTCCTCTTGCTATGCGCCTCATTTAAAGTTTTGTACAATTTTATAAGATATATCAAGGCAATTAATTAAGGTATTACGATTTTCCTTTCTAAATATATATTGAGTGTTAATCTTCAATTTGAAGGGACCAAGACTGGCATTTATTGTGTAAATACTTGTCATTTATGAGAAATATATAAGTTGCACATTATTTTCCAATACCATTTGGTCTAGTGACATAGTCTCCTCTTCATAAGTAGGAGGTTATGAGTTCGACTCACGAAAGACTAGTTATAACATTTAAGTTATTTGGCTTTTTGAGTACAAAATTAACTAACAACTTGAGCGTAACCGATTATAATTCGTTTTTAAGACAAAAAAGAAAAATTTATGTTCGGAAGAGGCTGCTCCCCAACCAAGACTCACTGAACAACCACCAAAGCCTTGATTATGGCTCCATATTTCAAATCATTGACATAAAGGCGACTCGTGAGAGCCTTTCCCTAAATTATTTAGTAATTTTCATTATGGCAATCTATCCGGACCACACAAAGCCCAGATAGACTCTAAACTTCACAACATAGGAACTAAAAGCCCAGGACTAGACTCAGGTCCAGGCCCACGATCCGCAATAACCCCAGAACCCACTAAAAGGCGCGTTGGTTTTTATTTCACAACTCAAACTCTCTCTGTCTCTCTCACTCAAAGCCATGACCGACGTCGAGAGCCGGAACCCTAATTTGGACCGTCCGGCGAAGCGCCGAGTGGAAGAACTCGATGAGGACGATTTGGGCAAAAGCCCTAAGCAGACGAAGCGCCGAAGGGAAGAATTCGATGAGAGCGGTATGCTTTTCGTTCTTTTGATTTAGGGTTTTGAGCACGATTTGCTTGCTTTGCTTTGCTTTTCTTGTGTACGTGTTTGAAAGATTAGTAAATTCTGCTATCGTATTGAAAATGTTCTGGTTTGTTGATTCGAATTTCGCTAGTGTATTACAGCATCATAATTGTATTTGATTCGAGACTATCTTTGTATCTTTATCCATGGAAATTTGCTAGAAAGTTAGAAACTCAAGATCATGATCCGGTCATGAAATTCATCTAAGGGAATTCACGTGCTTCAACAGCAATAAAAATTGTATCAAGTTTCAGATATAACTGATTAACAACGTTACCTTTATTGTGTTTCAAGCTGTACTTACGCTTTCACTGTGAAAATAAAAACGTAAACTGGACTTCGGTTCAACTGTGTGATGGTTTAGACCTATGATGTCCTTCCTGCTAGAATTAGTTGCCAAGTTTTTTGTGTAATTGGCTTAATGTGTTACGATCCTCGAATACATGTATATTTAAGTGTGTGTTCTGCTGTGCCGACACAATGGGCTTTGAGATGCTACTAGTTTTGACTCCTTCAACTTAGGTTTCCGTGCTCCTCTTCTTATGACATTATGTTGATATATTTGCTTACAGCTGCTGGCACTGGGAATGGTACATTGTGGAACAAGGAGCCTCCAATGGTAGATGATGGATCTGCTGATGGCTTCCCTTTGGTGCTGCCGCAAAAGGAAGATAAGGGTATGCTTTTAA
This sequence comes from Rosa chinensis, assembly GCF_002994745.2. NCBI lineage: Eukaryota > Viridiplantae > Streptophyta > Magnoliopsida > Rosales > Rosaceae > Rosa > Rosa chinensis. The sequence goes on from NC_037092.1 coordinate 1,289,169, forward strand.
TTTTTGTTTGTGTGCAAGTTTATCTGGATTTGCTTGGCCTATGTGTTTTAAGAGAAAAACTGTAATTCCTTTGAATTTATTTATGTTTCATTCTGAAATTCTCTTTTGATATTGGAAATGCGATTTGGACGGAAAAACAAAGTCTGCCATTGGTTATCCAGTAGAAGTTTGTTTGTGTAGTACAACATCATAGTTGATTTGCCTGGCCCATGTGTTTTGGGAAAAAAAAATTGCTGTTATCCTTTTGAATTTATTTATGGTTCATTCTGCAATTCTCTTTTTATATTGGAAATGCTATATGGACGGAAAAAAAAGTCTGCCATTGGTTATCCAGTAGAAGTTTGTATTTGTAGTACAATATCATAGTTGATTTGATTTGAATATAGTCTTAAGAATTATGTACAAAGGTTAGATTTCTAGAGGCCATTTTTATTTTATTTTATTTCAGGTTTCTCTTTTCGTTATGGGAACATAATGAGTTTCATTATTTGAATGATAGAATAAAAGAGTAAAGGGTCTTTAATTTTAATATGGGAAGCTTTTAACTTTTCAGTTTCCAATAAAGATAGAAGGTCTAGTTTAGAGATATAATGAAATTCTCAATAATTTCTTTCCCTGGAGTGTTTGAAGTAGGTGATATGACTTTTCTATTCTATCAAATTAAACTATGCATGGATAAGACCACTGCTAAGCTTGAACTTGAACTGATGGTTTTCTGTTGGCTGTATTTGAATGAGGGCCTTTAATCTAAGTGTGGGATGGCTGATTGATACAAGTGTATGAGTAGCTTATGTAATATGTATTGTTCTAGCTTACAAATTGCGCTTGGGAACATCTATTTCTGGGCCTTAACATTTTTCTGTTTTGCTTCTGTTTAACAAACATTCAGGTAGCGGTGGCAACGAAGATAGTGATGTAGAAGAAGTTAGCTCTGCAGAAGAAGATTCTGATCCACCAGAGTTTATACTAAATTGTGGTGGTGGTCTGGATGAGGGTGACTATTTTGGATATTGTGAATTATGTGTCGACAATGAAGTCTGCAAAGGTTGTGGTAACAAGGATGGCAGCCCTGTACGTGAGGAATAATGTTTGAATCCATTGGAATGTAGAATTTGTGGTACCAGTTAGCATAGGACTGAGAACTGTGCATCTCGGCTGATGAATAAGTAGGGGAAGGAGCAGGAAGAAAGGGAGAAGATGATGCTTTCAAGGAGTAGGGTTGTGGTGGATTAGGTGACTCTGGATATGTTGTTCCTCCAGCCGTCTAATACGCAGATTGAACTTTCCGAATGTAATAGGGGACTTTATCTATTATCTAATACTCTAAATGACATGCTTGGCAAAATACATTATTTTACATGAACTAGTTTGTTTTTCAATTTTTCTGTTCAGGAATATTGGATTGCCTGGGTGGGTATACAAAGCTGTCAAACCAAAATTGAACACATAGCGTACCTACTGAACGTAAATAGCGTGGGATGTGCATTGACTTGTGGTGGATTTTAGCGGAAGTATGATTCCGACTAATTTTTATGGCGGTTGCTGTTGCAATGATTTACTTAGGTTTTTGTGTTTTTTTTTTTTAAGTTACATTGTTCGGCCCTTCCTTCAACCCCGGACGATTAGGTGATAATCTCAAGAGTTGTTTTATTCATTAATCTCACGGGTGGTTCTATTTAAATCTCCCGATTTGTCATTTAGACCTCTCTTTTTAATATTTTTAATTAAACTTCATATGTTACCTCTATATTACACTGACAAGTTACAATTCCGTCCACATTTACTTCTACCTATTCATCACCATCTTCACACACCATTCATGTTCATTGCTTATAACACTTTGCCCATACACATAATCCATGCCATTAGTGTTACCAACTTATAAGATTCTGATTATAACAAATAAATAATCAAAACATAAATTAATAAACTTAGATAAGGGCATAGAGAAGAGAAGAGAAGACTAATGAGAATCATATGCTAGAATGCATCCAAATCAAATATAATTACAATCCAATTGAATCTGGAAACATAACTATGCAGTCTATATTATAAGAACCCATTATTCAATCCAATTGTCATGACCGTGAATCTCTAATTTCTCTAGGACCCCAGCCTTCATTGAAAAACATTAGTCAGCCTTCATCAACTTTACAACCTCCATAGCCATCAAGCAAACTCGTTACTTTTTTTTCTTTTCATATTTTATAATAAGGAGCATTAGAGGAAATTCAGGAGAAAAGATTGGCAAAAAAATTTGTGACGTTTAAGTTAACAAAACAATAAAATTAACGCCCACCTCTATCTGGATCACAAAAAGCGTATAGCCCAAAGAAACTGTTGTGACCTTGTAATGTAGCCCACCCAGATCCCAAGTTGGGACAATAAAACTGATTTCCACTCACGCCACTCAGACTCTCACTCACTCAGACTGAGGTTAAGCCATGTCCCGAATCTCGGAATCCGGCCAGGTCCCCAAACCGGCGAAGCCTCGAAGGACAGACGAGATCCCAACTCATGGTATGCTTTTGGTTTTTGAGGTTGATTTTCCAATGTTACTTTGTTTTTGTTCAAGTTAATCGGAGAGTGAGATTTTAAATTTTATTTTTTTGTAAAGACAAAATGTGAAAGTGTGTATTTCATTGTAAAAGAGAAAAGAAAGAGTTTAGATCGCAAATACGTGTGAGTGTAAATTTCATTCTCCTAATTGTTAATTGTGCAAGTTTAAGTTATAAACGTTGAGTTGATTTGAATTTCAGGCACTACCATGATTTTTATAAAGACGAATGAACTGGTAATCGTTGGGAGCGACTCTAGAATTAGCAACGGCAGATCGAACCGTATAGGTACAATTATCTGTCCTTGTTTTGAAATTTGCTATATACCGGTAATAGAGTTTAGAGCAGAATTTGGGTCTAACTTCTTTCTTTCAGTTAACGATGATGTGTTTAAAATTGAAGCAATAACTTCAAATATGTATGCAACATGTACGGGATTGTTTCGTTCAGGCCTAGGATTGTTTGAAGATTTGCGAAAGCAGGTATTGAATACATTTTAGTTCTTAGTTCTCTACATTGTAATAGCAGAGTGCATTATGGGTTATCATTTTGCTTATATCAGTTGCTAATAAATTTTTTTCCCCTTATTTATTGCTCAATACATCAGTACATGGAGAAGAAAAACTCTGGTGTTGAACCGACTCTTAAAGAAATTGCAGATTACGGTCGGCAACGTATCCGGACATGGGACAATGACGCGCATTATAGTGTTATTGGAATTGAAAATGGGGTATTAATTTCTTTTTGTTTAAAAGTTTTTTTCTGTATAAAATTTTGTTTTGTTTATTTCTTATTTAGTTATTTCTCATGGATTGCAGAAGCCCCAAGCTTATGGTTTTACTGATAAAGAAAAGTACAAGGATACTGTGGCTCTCAAGACATGGTGGTCATTTGGCAGTGGTGGAAAGTATGCTAAGCCAAAACTTAGAGCTGATTACAATAGGGGGATGTCTGAACCACTTGCATTGAAGTTAGCTGAAACGACTTTTTTAGCTGCAGCCTTAGGTGATCCATTTACCGGGGGATACCTACGTGGTAATTTCTAAACTTTATCTCTTTAATCTCAGCTGTGGTTTTGTTGATATTTAACTTATCAAAATTTGATTCCTTTTTCATTTGGATAGTATTTGTCTTTGACTCAAACGGAAAAAGAAAGGAGTATTCCAAGACTACATTGGAGTTGTATTTGAGTTACTACTCACTCTCAGATGAGTTCCATTCAAGAACAATCTACATCTTTTCTCGCGGCCAGATTGGTGATACTGTAGTGACCCAATGGTTTAGGTATACATCAAAACCTATCTTTTTATTATTTAGATACTAATGCTTTTAATTTCTTTGAAAAGAGAAAATACTAATACTTTAAAACTGAACTGTTAGTTTTCTATTCACATTCTAACCACACTCCAAACTCATTAGACTGAGACTAAATATATATTCAATTTCAAGTAGGGGAGTGCACCTTATCAACAAGCTTTGATTCTTTAAGCCTTCTGCATTTTTTATTTTTTATTTTTATTGCAATGAAGGCTCTTGCATCTTTGATCCTCTTTGTTGCTTGGTCTGCAATATATTGAAGATGGATAATGCTATTCAAGATTTGAGTGTTTTTTGTTTCTTTTTCAAATATTCTTTGCTCTTTATCCTAACAAGATTGAACTACTTCTCTTTTCTCTAAGTTTTGACCATCAATTCAAAAGTTTCTGAAAAAAGCTAATGGGTATTTTTTATTTCTAGTTCTGGATGTCTTATTGAACCGGTTGAGGTGATGGTCGTACACCCTGTTGGATATATTGGGGGATATATTGTTCGTCGTGTGGTATTTCAGGAGAAAGATGCTGCAACCATTATTCAAGAAGTACAACACCAATGTGAAAGATATGGTTGTCGTGATAGAACTGACGAAGAAATTAATACGTTTCCGTGTCTTCAAATTGTTAATGAGCGATTTCATTTTGCAAAGTTAACAAAAGAGCAATTGAGCAATTTACTTGGACAGAATGCGTAGATGATTGGCTTTGTATGGATACATTGTTTAGATCGGTATTTTGTTGATTATGAAAGATAATTTCTCCTATATTGCAACTTGTGTGGAGATTATGTTGGCGTATTATGAAGAAATACTAGTATGTTTAGATGTTTGATAGAGAACAACAAAATTCTACACTTCCATTAATTTTCATGAAAGAAAGATCTAATGTATCATGTATTTTTGGTCTTGTTTTACTTTTGATCATGGGTGTATGGATTTGAATTTTAGAGCCCTGCATTATCTTTCACATTTAAGAACATCGAGGATTGTCCTCGTCCATCAACTAAAGTCTAAAGCACATTATGAGTGAAATTCGTGTTTAAGGAAAAAGAGATTCGAGAGAAATTGTAGAGAGAATTGTGTGTCATATTATTGAGAATAGGAGCCCTATATATAGGGATTACAAATTACTAGTTCTAATGTTACAAGGAATACCAATCCGTGTAGGATTGGGAAATCTATAACCTTCTCTCCTATTGCTACTCCTAGTTTGATAAGGCACACTAAATCAATATTCCTTCAACACTCCCCCTTGTGCCGCTCAAACTTGGTGGTGACGCTTTGACTGTTGCCTCGTTAAAAACCTTGCCAGGTAACAAAAACCCTGTGGGACAAAAATAACCCTGGTCGAAGGACAAAAAGAGCACAACACGTCCTTCACTCTTCGAGATCGAACATGTAGACATCATAACTCCCCCTGATGTCGATATCTCCCCCTGATTGCTACAATCGTGGGAGTTCAGATAACTTTATCAATCTGATGCTCCTTACATGTTTCTCGAAGGTGGTTTAGGTAACGACTTAGTGAATAAGTCCGCTACATTATCCTCTGATCGGATTTGATTCACTTCAATCTTTAGAAGTGATTGTTGTTGCTGATTATAGAAGAACTTAGGCGATATATGCTTGGTGTTGTCGCCCTTGATGAAACATAACTTCATTTGTTCAATATAAGCTGCATTATCCTCATAAATGCATGTAGGTTCATCTGTGGTAGACTTCAAACCACAACTTCCTCAGATATGTCTAATTATAGACCTTAGCCATATACATTCACGTACGGCTTCATGTAGAGCAATAATCTCTGCATGATTTGAGGAAGTAGCAACAAGGGTCAGTTTCGTAGACCTCCAAGATATCGCAGTGCTTCCCATGGTAAAGACATAACCCATTTGGGAGCGACCTTTGTGAGGGTCAGAGAGGTACCCTGCATCAGCAAAACCCATCAAGACATCACTGTCGTTTTGATGGAGGGGGATAGGGTGAGGCCGGCCACCCTTGGTGGTGGTGGCGGCGTTGGCGGCAACATGGCCGGCCAATTTGTCATGGTGGACGGTGGCTCCATGCCTAATGTGGTCCGATCCCTTTCTTCCGTCGTTCCTCTCTCTCTGTAGGGATAAAATAGGCCCATATCAATCGTACCTCTTAGGTATCGAAAGATTGTCTTTACACCAATCCAATGGCGACGTGTTGGCACAGAGCTATGTCTAGCTAACAAGTTCACTGCGAATGAGATGTCTGGGCTTGTGCATTGAGCTAAGTACAATAATGCGCCTATTGCACTTAAATAGGGCACTTCTGCCTCTAATAGCTCTTCATCCTCATCCGTTGGACGAAACGGATCTTTTCCTGGCTCAAGACTACGACTGATCATGGGAGTACTCACAGGCTTTGCTTTTATCTTCATTAAAGCGCCTTAAGATTTTCTGAGTATATGCAGACTGATGGATCAAAATGTCATCGCTACGGTGCTCGAGTTCTAAACCAAGACAAAACCGTGTTTTCCCAAGATCTTTCATCTCAAATTCGGATTTCAAGTATTTAGCAGTTTCCTTTAACTCATCTAGAGTTCCAATTAGGTTCATGTTATCGACATAAACTGCTACGATTGCAAATCCGGAACTTGTTCTTTTAATGAACACGCATGGGCATATTTTGTTGTTAATATATCCCTTCCCAATCAAGTAGTCACTTAGACGGTTATACCACATCCGTCCGGATTGTTTTAATCCATATAGTGAGCGTTTTAATCTTATTGAAAACGCGCTCCGTGGTTTAGAGCCACTTGATTTGGGTAATTGAAGTCCATCTGGAACCTTCATATATATCTCTGAATCTAGATCCCCATAGAGATATGCTGTAACCACATCCATAAACTGCATGTCAAGTTTTTCGGAAACTACCAAACTGACAAGGTAGCGGAACGTTATAACGTCCATTACGGGAGAATATGTCTCCTCGTAGTCAATTCCAGGGCGTTGTGAGAAACCTTGCGCCACGAGGCGGGCTTTATATCTAACCACCTCATTTTTCTCATTACACTTTCTAACAAAGACCCATTTATGGCCAACAGGTTTTACATCTGGGGGTGTCTGCGTTATAGGCCCAAATACCTGTCTCTTTGCTAGTGAATCCAATTCAGCCTGGATCGCATCTTTCCATTTAGGCCAATCCGCTCTTCGTTGACATTCTTCGACAGAGCGAGGTTCGATATCATCATATTCTATGATTCCTTTTGCAACATGATATGCAAATGCATCATCAATCGCCATAGAATTTCTATCCATCATCTCATGTACATTAGTGTAATTCATGAAGATCTCTCTATTCTTTGGAGTTAGTTCTGACATGCATTGGAGCGTCCCCCAATGATGTCTCTTGGACATAACCATAATCCGGAATGTTCTCATGAGATGGATTATTTACATCGATGATTAATGGATTATTTTGTGCCAAACTCCCTTTCTTTCTTGGGAGAGAATCCATCGAACCTATTGGCCTCCCGCGCTTCCTGGCAGGAGCCATGGGCCTAGCCACAACGTCACTACCACTGTGGACGTTGGCGCCATGCTCAAGTGCCCTTGAGGTGGCGTCATGTCCTCTAATTTTAGGGACATCAATCCTTGCAGGCACATTTGCAGCAGGTATGTGTGATCTCGTCACTTTAGCGATATCAGAAAACGCATTAGGCATCGATTCTGCTACGTTCTGAAGATCGAGAATTCTCCGCACTTCAATTTTGGACTGTGCGGTTCGGGGATCAAGATGAGACAGAGTGGGGACAGACCACGACAATTCCTGTCGTTCCTGTTGAACATTTATGTTCTTATCTCCCCCTAACGACGGGAAGACTGTCTCATCGAAGTGACAATCCGCAAATCTTGCGGTAAAGAGATCGCCTGTCAAGGGTTCTAAATAGCGGACAATGGTTGGAGAATCATATCCAACATAAATGCCTAATCGTCGTTGAGGACCCATTTTGGTGCGCTGTGGCGGCGCAATAGGCACATATACTGCACACCCAAATATGCGTAAGTGTGAGACATTAGGCTCATACCCAGTCACCATCTGGGACGCAGAAAAAGGTTGAGTGGCAGTGGGCCTCAGACGAATAAGCACAACTGCATGCAATATTGCATAACCCCAAGCAGAAATAGGAAGATTGGTGCGCATTACCAATGCCCTAGCAACCATTTGTAGTAGTTTAATGGCGGCTTCTGCGAGACCATTTTGGGTGTGAACATGAGGAACTGGATGTTCAACTTCAATCCCAATGGACATGCAATAATCATCAAAATTCTTTGATGTAAACTCCCCAACATTGTCTAATTTAATAGGATGATCAGGGTGGTGAGCCCTTAACTTAATAATCTGGGCGAGGAGTTTAGCAAATGCAGCGTTCCTAGTGGACAATAGCATGACATGTGACCAGCGTGTCGATGCATCAACCAACACCATAAAATATCGAAATGGTCCGCATGGTGGTTGAATAGGTCCACAAACATCACCTTGGATTCTTTGCAAGAATGGTTTATTTTCTTTAGTGTCCTTTGTATAGGATGGTCTCGATCCTAATTTTGCTAAAGAGCAGGATTTGCAGAACGAATAATGGGCTTTAGAAACAACCGATGAGGATTTTGGTTGAGCCACGAAGTCACAATGGACTTGAGAAGTAGAAATTGGAGTCAGGGGAGCAGAGGTGGCGTCAAAGCCACCCTTGGGCCGCAGGGGGATGGCGGCGTCGGCTTGTGATGGCCGAACTTGAAGGGGAAAGGCACCGTGAGGCGCAGGTGCTCCTTCTTGATCCAAATGTCGAGTTTTACTTCTTTTCATTCTGAAAAATGGATGTCCGTGTGAAGTCTTTAATATACGAATCATCATATCACGGCCTGGATGTCCCAAACGGTCGTGCCAAAGCCTATATGTGTCGGAATCCCATAAATCATCCCTAATAACATGATTGGATTCAATTATTCGAATAGTGGTTGCATACAATCCACTAGATCGACACATAAGTTTCTCTAAGACTCTTTTATTTCCGTAGTCATTAGAGGTGATGCAAAGGAAATCATGTCCATTCTCACAATGCATTTCCGCATGAAAACCATTGGCTCTTATATCTTGTAAGTAATCGATACTTTATTAATAATAGCCAATGATTACATCAAAGTTTCGTGACCATAATCTAATCCAAAGTAAAATCAAACATTAGACAAATTGTAGTCACTCAATTCGTTCGGTAATTCCAATTAAATATGACCAGGGAAGTAGAGAGAGATGTCGGTGGAGCGAAGCTCTCTTAAGTACCACTAATCTCAATTACTTTCCTAGACATCATACTTAATTGAGTACGCCTAGAGGAAAAGAGATAATCCAATAAGTCATTTTATTGATTAAGGCATAATTGCCATTACATAATTCTTGGAAATTAAAAGACTATTCTAAATAAAAATCTGCGGCATTCTATTTTCATCGCCAGATTTAAAGTCTTTTATAGCTCGATATCTTGATTACCATTGATCAGGTACTCCATAAAATACCATGAAGAGGATGCTCTCTTGATTGAGATGTATTGACACAATACATATGGTCCCTAGGACCAATGGTGTTGGAATAGTGCAACCATGGCCAAAAGTGGCGCCATGGTGTCCAACCCTATACCCTCAACGTCATGACTCCTATGGTCATGTTAGGGTCTTCTCAATCAATTTGTTCTTTTGTGTTTTTCACAATCATGCATTAATTAATATGATGTAGAGAGCCTCCGAACAATATTTCATAACTCTTTCAAAGTTTAGAGAAGCAGATGTTATTCCATTATGCTTCTAAGTCCGGAAAATTGTGAATGTTACTAAAACGTTCACGAGGCGCAACCTAAAGGTTGTTAGTGTTATCCTCATTCATGTACTCAAACTGGAGGGCCATCTTCATGTGGCGCTTCATCAGGGTAAATGCCCTGGAATTATCTATCTCAGTTTGAGGGCCTTGAGTGGTTCTTTTAGAACAAGACTCCTGGATTGTAGGCAATAAATCAAGGGCAATTAAGTGGAGCTCAACATTTTGAGTCCACATGAAAATTCCGTGCCCGTAGAATCCAATTGAGAAAAATCGAGCTCGTTCAAGTCTTACATCCTAAAAAGGAAAGCAAGAACGTATTAGTTTCGGAGTCAATGCTTCCACGAAAACTAATATGAGATTTCTGAGCAGTAATGCTACCAAGAAATCGATTTCCAAGAAATTTGGATTAGACCGAAACAATGATGTTTGAATGGTCAAAATAGATACTCACGAATGCTCTTAGTCCGTAGCTTACGAACGCTCTTAGTTCGTTAAATCGATGCTTACGGACGCTCTTAGTCCGAAGTCTTACGAACGCTCTTAGTTCGTTAATTGCGTGAATCCCCACGATTCCGCTTTCTCAAGAATCGAACCCATGTTATAAGAAAGGTGGGATGTAGAAGAAGGGAGGTTGCAAGTCCCTGAAGAAAAAGAAGGAGAAATTAAAATTCAAAAACAGGAACTTTAATTTAAAAACTTACTTGTTGAAAATTCGGAGCAGATTTTGTTCTGAACAGCTTGTACTTCGATTGGTGTACAGATCTCAATATAACTCCGATAAGGCTGAAATTCGGAGGTTAGATGGAAGAGACAGAGACGAACAACTTTGATGAATAAAGTTTTTCGATCTGAGCTTCCTAACTAGACATTTCGAGGCTTGCAAGAAGATAGATGTGCACAGGAACGGGAAAAAGATGCAGTGGGTGTGCGTTGGCTTGTTTGTGCAGCAGGGATGCTTCGGTGGCAGCAGGCTGGAACTCAGGGCTGTAGGGAGGGGGCATCAGGGGCTGCTGTGCAAGGTTGCAAGGGCAAGGGCGCGCGGGCTGCAGCGAAGGCTAGGCTAGCTCGGGCTAGGGGCTGCTTTGTGAATGAGTTTTGGTTTTCTGTTTTGTGGTTAGAGTCGTGCTGATAACGTGTTTAAGGAAAAAGAGATTCGAGAGAAATTGTAGAGAGAATTGTGTGTCATATTATTGAGAATAGGAGCCCTATATATAGGGATTACAAATTACTAGTTCTAATGTTACAAGGAATACCAATCCGTGTAGGATTAACCTTCTCTCCTATTGCTACTCCTAGTTTGATAAGGCACACTAAATCAATATTCCTTCAACAATTCGATGATTATATTGATGATTGGAATGATGGTTCAATTTACACATTAGAATTGAATTGGCAACAATAGCATAATGGCTACAAGAACTATGTCACTAATGTCATATTGCACATACACTCGTCACACCGTGGATACCGATAAACACTCCTTGCCCTGGGCCTTGACTGAACATGTTTGGTTTGTCAAACTGCCTTCCTCACTCTCTGCTCAAACACGCCATTCAATACAGGAGTTCTTTGAAAAAATGCTGGCAAGCCTCCGTTTGTTTGGTCGTATTGTTGGCGTTATCCCTCCACCATAGTATATGCGAAAACCAGTTACCAAGGATGATAATTGACTTCCAGAATCAGTCATGGAAAATGCATCGGCAGCAGTGCAGCCTATTAAGTCCAGTGCTGCTAACTACAGAAGAGATAACATTCATGAACATAAGCATTCAACCTTGTGTTTCAAGACAAGTATCCCAACAATAACACTTGCAACCTAACAATCTACAATTAGAAAGACAGAGACATAGTGCAATGGAAAAGAAATGACATCAAAACATTCATAACTAATGAAACTCTAGAACGGGCAAGTAAGTGCTTAAGCATTTAATTACCTGAGATTTAAAATTCTTGAAGGGTTCAAGTTCAGTGGGTGTAAGCAGGAGCGGATCCAGGATTTAAATGTTGTCTAGGCTAATTATAGAAGTGCACAAATTTTTTTTTTTTTAAGGTTTGGAACCCAGTGGGAGGCTCATCGTCACGCCTTTATTATTTTCAATCAAAACATACAATGGAGGGGACATAAAACCAAACCCCGTAAATTAAAAACTACAAGCATACATTTGTTGTAAAACAACAATAAATTAACTAAATCTACCCTTCGAGGCCCACTCACTTCAAACTCAGCAATCACAGAATCATTATCAATGCTATCGGCAAATTCTTTTTCGATGTAGAGAACCATCAAATCATCAAAAAACTCATCTTCCATCTTATTTCGAAATTGTTTTTTTATGATGGTCATAGATGAAAATGCTCTCTCTGTTGTTGCTGTAGAAACTGGCAGAGTCAGCACAAGACAAATTAATCTATAAATCATAGGAAAGAATGCTGACTTTCTTGATTCAACTAACCGGCGACACAAATCAGACACAGTAGTTGTGTTGGGAAATCTTGGATCCTTCTGAATATCTGCTAGAAAATACCCACACTCCATATCTAGAGCAAGCATATCATATGATGTAAAATCATGAGGATAAAATTCAAAGCAAGATTGCAAACATCTTCACATTTAAATGATCGAAAATTATCACGTGGATCTAATGTAGCACTAAGAATAAGGAGCTCCAACGAATTATCTGCAAATCTACTATCCAACTCTGCCAACTGAAAGTCTATCACAGCATTAAGTATATTGACCCGATAATAATGCTCATTTGTAATATTTTGTTCACAAGCCCTTGTACTTTTCTTGTAAGTTGCAGACATATCTGGCATAATAATATCATACTGACAACAAAATGATTCAACCCTCATAATCAAATCATCCCAACCATCTTCTCTCATATCTTGAAGTTTTGATTTTTTTTATTGAAAGAAAATTGAGAGCATTGAAGATGTCTATGGCTTTTTTTTGCAATGACTGACAAAGAAAATCATTAATCTTCATGACATCATGCATCAAAAGCAAGCAAAACACAAAATCAAAACGCTTCATTGCATTACCTACACTCTTTGCTTCTCCTTGTACTTTATTTGGTCCATTTGCAACCAAATCTGCAAGAGTTGTTTGGGTAGCTCCAAATAACTTAATCAAACTTGAAATAGAGCGAAGATGTGAACCCCAAGGAGTAGCCCCTGCTCGTTGCAAAGTGCAAGCTGATTAGCACCTCTACCAGTCTCAAGTGCTCCAGCAGCCACTAAATCTGCAATTTCTTCTTCTCTGATAACTCTCAAAGCTGAATGTCTTTTTGCAGAAGAATCAACAAAATTTACAATCAAACTTAGAGTTGAAAAGAATTCCCAAATATCATGCACCCCTTTAGCTGCAGCATTTAAAGTCAATTGTAAGCGATGAGCAAAGCAATGAACATATTATGCATATGGACACTCTTCATGAAACAAAGCTTGTAAACCATTAAATTCACCCCGCATGTTGCTAGCACCATCATATCCTTGCCAATGCATATTTTCTACTTGAAGATCATATTGAGTAAGAACTTTGGATATCTCATCTTTTAGAGTTTGAGAACAAGTGTCTGCCACACTAAGCACTTTGAAAAACCGTTCTCTAATAAACCCATCACAATCAACAAATCGAAGAATGATAGCCATTTGTTCTCTATTAGATACATCAACAGCTTCATCAATAAGGATACAAAATTTGGCATCTCCCACTTCCTCCCGAATCTTGGTTCTAACTTTGTTACCAAGTATATTTAAAATTTGTTTTTGAATAATGGGAGAAGCATACTTAGCATTCCCAGGAGCATTTTGTAAGACTCTGCGAATATATATATTCATTCTTCCAAAGGAATCCACAACCGCATTGAAATTGCCACCATTAGATGAATTAACTGATTCGTCATGGCCTCTAGAAGCACATCTTTGGCGTGCCAATAACCTTACACTCTCTATAGTAGTAATAAGCTGGAGTCGGTTATCTGCTACTTCTTGTGATGATTGTGTGCTAATCACCCTTTCAATAAACTTAGATGGGTCTTAGTGACTCCCACTTGTGCATGACAATATTATGTGGGCAATTTAATTAAGACTCCCATGTGAGAGACAACGCCAGATTTTTTTGACATAACATTTTTCCAACCTTGAAACCCTTGCTCAGTAAATGCTGGATGATGGGATGGATAACTATCAAACAAGAAACAAGGGAAGCAAAATGCTTTATCCAACTCTGAGGAATACTCAAGCCACGGCCATTCTTTGAACCACTTAGGATTAAATTTTCGACCTTGACCTCCGTCAAATGATAATGGGTAACTACTTAAGTGAGGTTGATACGGTCCTAAGACCACATAAGCTCTTTGAATATTGTCACGCTCATTCAAAGGGTACTTGCATATTGGACGTCGCATTCCTGGATCACGTTCTAGAGAACTAACATCAAAACTTTCTTCTTTCTCAATTCTTTCATTATGACACTCTTCTAGTGGAATAGATGGAGAAGGGTTTAAAGGGACATCATTAACAGAATTCTCAGTCACATTTCTACTCCCACTCCCACTCCCACTTCTAATCTCATAGACACTATCACTTGATGAAGTATCACTTGTAAACCATGACAAAAGATTTTTGTACCTCTTGGGTTTCCGGTGATCTGTCATTATATTCAATACCTATAATATTATATAGATACCACCATTAGAATTATACAACTATAACTAATTATACATTACTATTAGTTACTAACTAGCAGCAGACTTTAATGTCTAATGGATTTAATATGTGCCTCCTTAACATATATATAATAACATATATTTCTAATGGGTTTGTGAAAAAATATAAAGTTAGTAACACTAACCAGATGGAAAGGGCATCAACAGCAATCTCAGTATTATGCATAAACCCAAACTCTCAAATAAAAGATCTCCAATCTGCAACACAAAATGCACATCTATAAATAAATCACAACATAATTAGAAGCCAAAATAAGCATCAAGAAATCCCAAAGTCCAACAAAATTACAAAAGCTCATTCACTTATTGTTACTTGATTTTTTTTTTTTTTTTAGCCAGTCATTTATCATCAAACACATCAGACCATCAGTCATTCTGCATTCAGTCGGTAATTCTAAGTTTCTAACTAAAAATAGTTGAAATACAAATATACAATCATCAATTCAACAAAGCCTCATAGGCTATCCACCCACTGACCGAATCAAAAAGAGTCCGAGAGTCCGAGACCGACCAGGCGAGTCCTCGAGTAAGCGACCATCATCAAGAATTTAAGTATTTCACTTCCTTAGTTCGGCAGTTCCTCACTCCTCAGCGGCTCAGCTAATAACCTAACATGGAAATATGGAATCTCTATCTCTGACTCTCTGTCTTTGTCTCTCTCCGCCACTGGTGACAGTAGCAAACGGAATCGGCGACGGCCGACGACAAGGCTCCCGATCTGGGCTGACAGACTGCGAGAGGAGATCTCAGATCTGGGAATCTGGGAAAACATAGCACTTGAAGAATAGACTCACAGAGAATCAGAGATCTTAAGATGATCAAAAATTCGAAACAGGGGAGATCAATACTCGATAGAGGCATAGAGCTTCATACCTCGTTTACGGGAAGCCGGGAAGGAGAAAGGTGTGAGTTGCTGAGTGCAGACCTGCTGTGACTATGAGTCAATGAGTGTGAGTATGTGAAGTGACTGTGTGAGGTACTAAGGTACTGAGGCTGCGAGTGGTGAGGAGCAGCTGTTATCCATAATTTTTTTTTCCTTTGGGCTGGGTATGGGAGATATATATATACCTAAGGGTTTTTAGCCCAAAATCTTTTCTAGGCTCAAGCCCATACAGCCTTCCATGTCGGTCTGCCCCTGGGTGTAAGCAAGTTTTCTTTAGTCACCAATTTTGGGTACAAGCTCGTCAAAGCAATCATCCTTGATCTCCCTGTTAGAATCAACATGGACTTGTCACATATTAACATTTAGTAAATTGATAATTAGCTTAATGTCAAAACTAGTTCAACATGGACACAAACTATAAATCAATACTAGTAACTTAATGAAAGAGTGTATCAATTCATTAAGGTAAGTAATCCTATTCTTAGTCTGCAAGAAAGACTACAAGATGTGATACATTAAGAATCTAACTAGGAAACCTAATCCGATAATGAATGCTTTAATAGGAAGCTTCTTGAGGTTTAAGTCTCCTATATATATAGATGAATTGGTCCCTGATTGCTACCACGATTATTGCATTAGTTCTGTCCATTGAGAAGCAAGTTGGTAAGCAACAGAAGGTTATATTCTTGTGATCAAGTTTGCAGCTGCAGAAGATGGAATCCATGCATATGATTGCTGAAGGTAAGTTTTAGTTCTTTCGTGATTGATGTCAAGTTGATGTGCATATGTTGTGAGCATGTATATATGGTTTTGCAATTGGTATCAGAGCATAGGCTCACAAATATGAATTCAGTTTTTGCTTGGCTTGAAAATCGTTTTAGGGTTTTGCAAAACAAACACATAAAAAAAAAAAAAAGGTTTTTGCTTTACGGGTCAAGTGACTGATCAGGTAACTGACCAAGTAACTGATTAGGTACCTGATCAAGGTAAGTTACTTAATCTAGGCCCAGTCACAGCACGCGGACTATCCAAACCCAAACCCGACCAAAACATGAAGAACAGGAGACCGTTGTATTACGACGGTCAGTTTTGATCAAGATGAAGGTCTGAGATTGGATTCAGAAACACGCGAGATATTTTCATCTCGAGAAGGGATTCAAAACCCCAACTGCTGTGAATTAAGAAGCCAATAGAGTCGATTGCTGCATCTGGTTATCTAATTCACACTTCCGCTGAGATTTTTTGCAGCTAATTGGGGAAAAAGCAAAATCAGGTTTTTCTGTGAAAATTGTTTTCGATTCATAGCATGATTATTAAGTTTTTGATTGTGCTCAAGAACCCTAGTTGCATTCACGGCGTGCGTTAGGCTAGAGTAGATGGTGACCGGATGAAATTTATAATTTCTTGATTGTTCTGTGGATTTCTTGGAATCGAAACAATTGTGTGTATATGTGTTTTGATATGCATGATGATTTGGATGTTGTTTTCAACATGGTATTGTATCTGTGATTGTGTGACAATGTATGAAGAATAAGAATCTCCCAAAAGCTTTACACATTGTAGAAATTGACAGATACAAGAGCTTATTTTCTTATAAGGATGAATCTGGATAGAATGTAAAGTAAAAGAGCTCATATGTTTTGTGGTTTTCTGTTGGCATAAGTGATTATGATGCACAAAGCATTCTTCATTGATGTTGGCAGAAAACACTGATCAGGTATCTGACCAAGTAACTGATCAGGTATCTGACCAAGTAACTGATCAGGTATCTGACCAAGTAACTGATCAGGTAACTGTACCTGATCGAGTAACAAAACTGAAATTGTGTTTTTGGTTTTAAAACTATGCATCAATTTTATCTTCCAAAGAAGTGGTCAAGTATGGTTTTAGAATACAAAACAGCAGTATGCATGCTTGATGAAAATAAATACGGATACTTAGAAATTTTTCTTCTGTCTAAAGATGTGGATAAATTTCTTTGGATAACTTGTTTTCATTGAACATGGTATATTGATAAAGAACTCTAGGATGTTATGCTTCTGCTTAAAAGTGTTGCTTAACATTGTTTTTGTTATGGATTGACATGAATGCAAGTATGGATTGTTTAGGTTTTCTGTATGCTCTTGTTTTGATTGCTTAAAGCTAAATAAAACACAGAAAACTTAAAGTTATTTTCTTTACAAAATTGAGAACTCACATGAATTTTGTTTTGCTCCTTAGGTAACTCTTATATGAACTTAAACAGTATCAGCTAACTGGAACCAACTATAGAGCTTGGCTAGATTCTGTAGAGAACTATATGGGAATGCATGGATAGACTATTGTTTTTACTGAGGATAAGCCTGAAGAGTTGAATGAAAAGAGCACCAAGAAAGAAACTGCCCTTTACAAGAAGTGGCATAGATCAAATAGAATGGCTAAGAACCTCATTCGTACCTCCATGTCTAAAACTGTTAGGGGAAGTATAGAGGAGCCTGAGCTAGCATCAGATTTTCTGGAACTCATAGGTGCTAAGTTTAAAGAAAGTGAAAAAGCAGAAGCAACTAGGCTGACTAAGGAGTTTCATGATTTGAAGTACATGGGTTCAGGGGGAGTTAGAGAGCATATTATGAAGATGATCAACATAAATGGCAGAGTCAAGGAACTCTTGATGGGGGTTAGGGATGAGCAGGTGGTGCATTATGCACTGCATTCCCTACCTAATAGTTTTAGTCATCTTAGAACCAGTTACAATTCATAAAAGGGAAACTGGACTCTAGATGAACTAATATCCATCTGTGTAGATGAGGAAGCTAGGATTAAGGAAGAAAAGGAACCTGCTACAACCATCAACCTCATTGAGAAGCCTAAAAGGAAAAAGCCCCAGAATAAGCTCAAGCCTACCAAAGCCATAACTAAGAGTTCAACAGCTGCATTGGCCAAGGAAAACAGGCCATTTAGGTTCAAGTGCTACTTTTGCAAAAGAATAGGACACATGAAAAAGGACTACACTAGCTATAAGAATTGGTTAGCCAAAAAGGGTAAGATTTTTTCTAATACAGTTTTTTCTTTAGAAATTAATCTTATAAATGTTGAACCACAGTCTTGGTGGATAGATTCAGACTCACCTATTCATATTACTAATTCTTTGCAGAGATTCATAAGGAGGAGAATCCCAAAAAGTGATGAAGTGAACCTGTGTGTAGGCAATGGCATAAGAGTGGCAGTCAAGGCTATTGGAACCTTAAAGCTCAATTTAGGATTAGGAAAATTGTTAGTTCTGGACAATGTTTTTTATGTACCTTCCATGAGAAGGAATTTGGTTTCAGTTTCTCTTTTAGAAAAATCTGGTTGTAGACTTGTTATGGATAGTAATGGAATTCTTATTTCTAAAAATTCTATTCAAATTGGTTCTGGTGTTATTATGAATGATTATTTACAGTTAAATTGTTCAATGGCTCAACAAGAAATTTTACTTGTTGAAAATAACACAAACAATACTAGCACTTTAACAGGTGTTAAAAGAAACTAAATGAAAAGTATGCATTTTTTATGGCATAGAAGACTCGGCCATGTTTCAAAAGAGAGACTGAAAATTTTGGTGAAAAACAACATCCTAAATGAACTTGATTTTTCTGATCTAACAGACTGTGTGGAATGCTTTAAGGGAAAAATAACTAATACTAGAAAGAAAACTGCATATAGAAGCCAAAATTTATTAGAACTCATACACATTGATATATGTGGACCATTTAGGCATCAAACTATCTGTGGGAATGTGTGTTTCATCACATTCATTGATTATTTTTCTAGATACAGTTATATATATTTATCTACTTTCATAAAAGACACAAGCATTGAAAGCCTTTCAAATCTTTAAGTATGAGGTAGAAAATCAACTAGAAAAGAAAATCAAAACAGTAAGATCAGATAGAGGTGGTGAGTTCTATGGAAAGTACACTGAATCAGGCCAACAAAAGGGTCCATTTGCCTTGTTTTTGCAAGACAATGGAATTAAAGCTCAATACACAACACCCTATAATCCACAACAGAATGGTGTTGCAGAGAGAAAGAATAGGACTCTTTTGAACATGGTTAGATGTATGATGTGTACAGCTGGCTTACCAAAATTTCTGTGGGGTGAGGCTTTAAAAACTGTAAGTTATATTTGCAACAGGACACCTAGTAAGGCTATAGAAAAGACTGCTTTTGAGCTTTGGTGTGGCAGGAAACCTAGTCTTCATCACAGCCATGTTTGGGGATGCCATGCAGAAGCTAGGATTTATAATCCAAGCTTGAATAAACTTGACCCCAAAACTGTTAGTTGATATTTTATAGGTTATCCAGATAAATCTAAAGGCTATAAATTATATCCTACTCATCATTCACCTAGAATTTTTGAAACACATCAAGTAAAGTTTGTAAGTGAAAAAGTTCAGGATTTAACCTCAGATTTTGAGGAAATTGTGTCAGATGAGAATATAAGTGTAGCATTGCCTTTACAACAAGATGTAACTGGTCAAGTAACTGATCACCTGTAGCTCAACCTATCCTGACAATCCTCAACCTAGAAGATCATAGAGAGCAAGAAAACCAACTTATTGGGGGGGGGGGGGGGGGGACTACATTGTTTATCTGCAAGAAGCAGAAATTGAAAATGGACTGTGCAAGGGACAATGATCCAACTACATTCAACCATGCCATTGAAAGTAGTGAATCTCATCAATGGCAGCTGGCAATGGAAGCAGAAATAGAATTCATGAGCCAAAATGCAGTTTGGGAATTAGTTGAACCTGACCCTAATCATAGGATGCTTAATACATAGGAGAAGCATCCTATGTACTAGGTTTGTCTCAACAGAATTATGTTCCCAAAATTTTAAATAGATTTGGTATGGAAAGTGTGCAGCTGGAGAAGTTCCCATGTCTAAAGGAGATAAGCTAACTAAGAAGCAAAGTCCCAAAAGTGATGTTGAGAAAGAAAATATGGAGTCAAAGCCTTATGCTAGACTTGTAGGAAGTCTCATGTATGCACAAGTCTACACTAGGCCAGACTTGTCTTTTGCAGTAGAGATTTTATCAAGATTCCAATCTAATCCAGGCCATGAACATTGGGTAGTTGGGAAGAAAGTGTTGAGATACCTGCAGAGAACTAAAAGCCACATGCTAGTTTATAGGCAAGTGGATGATCTGAAACTCATTGGATTCTCAGACTCGGATTTTGCAGGAAATTATCCAGACTTCAAGAAGTCTACTTGTGGATATGTATTTATGCTTGCAAGAGGTGCCATTGCTTGGAAAATCATGAAACAAACACTTGTTTCAACTTCTACTATGCAAGCTGAATTTATTGCAATTTATGAGACTGTGTGTGAAAGGACTTTGGATCAGGAATTTTTTGATGCAGACCAAAGTGTTAAGTCACATTGTGGCAGACACAGTTGTGATTTATTGTGATAATGAAGCAGCTGTTTTCTTTAGCAAGAACAATAAAAGGTCAAATAATTCCAAGCATATTGATCTAAAGTATTACAGTGTTAGAGAAAGAGTAAAGTATGGCGAAATAGCTGTTTTGAGCATTAACACGAATTCACAGCTAGCAGACCCCTTCACCAAGGCCTTGTCAGTAGCAGCATTCCAGAAGCATACATCAAGCATTAGAGTTTTAGCTAATCTAGATGCTTAGGTTCAGTAGAGGGTTAGTCCAGTTGGAGCATTTAAAATTCTAAGGCTTTTTGAGTTCTTGTCTTTTCAGTTGTGGTCTTTTGACTTTATTTATCACAACTTATTTGTAATGGCAGTTTATTATTATCAATAAAATTTTGAGGTATTTCCAAATATGGTTTTGCTGCAGCTTTATTGTTTTATTTTGGAAATTATTATCTTGTTTTGAATATCATACTTGCTATCAGATGGCTTAAATCATGTTTAGCATGATGTTAAGGTTCAAGCAATAATTTGAAGCCATCAGTGTTCAGTAAATTTGCTTGAGTTTCTGGTTTATGAAACATAAAGTAGGATATGGTATATGCCTTCTTGTTGGTACACATTAGCATATATTGTATCACTTCTGGTTTGACATATGTGGATTTAAGGAGCTTGTGTTAGTGGTTTTGAAACTCTGCATTTTTGTTAAAATGTATGCTGTTTCTTGCTCTGCATAAGTAACTGTGATCTGACCATGTTGGAATGGATTTTTGGTTTGATTTTGTTGTCTGGCGCGCATTACAGTAAGTTGAGTAGTTTCTGACATTTTCTGGTGCAAATTATCAAGCTTAATATGTGCCAGTCCAAGGGGGAGATTGTTAGAATCAACATGGACTTGTCACATATTAACATATAGTAAATTGATTATTAGCTTAAAGTCAAAACTAGTTCAACATGGATACAAACTACAAATCAATACTAGTAACTTAATGGAAGAGTGTATCAATTCATTAAGGTAAGTAATCATATTCTTAGTCTGCAAGAAAGACTACAAGATGTGATACATTAAGAATCTAATTAGGAAACCTAATCAGATAAGGAATGCTTTAATGGGAAGCTTCTTGAGGTTTAAGTCTCCTATATATATATAGATTGCTACCACGATTATTGCATTAGTTCTGTCCATTGAGAAGCAAGTTGGTAAGCAACAGAAGGCTATATTCTTGTGATCAAGTTTGCAGCTGCAGAAGATGGAATCCATGTCTGTGATTGCTGAAGGTAAGTTTTAGTTCTTTTGTGATTGATGTCAAGTTGATGTGCATATGTTGTGAGCATGTATATATGGTTTTCACACTCCCTCCATATATCTGTGAACCTGCCACAAATATTTGTCTTACACTTGAAACCAAGAGCAGCAAGCATAAGCATAGCTTCTTCAGGCGATAAAGGACCTGAATAATGCAGGAGTAGGTAGCCTGAAACAATTAGAAAACTTCTATTAAACCATAAACCAAGCTCATACGAAGGGGCATTCTTGGCATATCAAATGACTATTCTTTCTAGTATATTTGTGGGGGACTTGAACGTACTCTCATTGACACCCGAAAAAGAATCTATAAGATGAAAAAGGGTAAATTAGAACAGAAACCCTTGCATCAAATGAGGAGTTCTCAATCTAAAATACTACAACAGGGGGCGGGGGAAACCAACCAAATGATATAAATCATATAATACTGCATACTTTAATTGTAGTCTTCTGGAGAAGCACCAATGCAGGGAAATGGATTTCTCAAAAAGCTTCCAACTCCTTTTGCTCCACATCTCCTCCACCAAATTCACACAGAGAATGAGCTACCATGTCAATTTCAAACCTCAGGTGTAAAGCCAGGTACTTGGAAGCTTTCTTAGCAGGACCTTCATTTCTTTCTTGATTGGTGCTGCATATGGACCAACTAGATAACGATCCAGTGGTCCATCATGACTTTCACTGTGACGCAACCTTTGAAGAAGTAAAGCACCCGTTTGTTGTATCTTCGGAACAAATTGCAGGGAATGAAAATTACATCTGCATCGAAGTCTCCAGATGGAATTCTCCAATTAGGAAGAGTGAAAACAAGAAGTGGTAGGCAAGCCCTTTGGATAGTATGAGAATTCGATATAATTAGCCATAAACCCTTTGAATACGGTTAATGGCTTAATCTGTACCTGCAACTGAAATGGTATTGGATCAAATGACAATCGATTCCCAAATCCAAGAAAATGTACAACCCCATTTTTAAGTAGAATAGGAGTAATGTTTTTCAAGTAAAAACTTGGCTTTGCCTCTTTAGGGATGTCTGCATCTGTCACCTGGAACAAAATGTAGCAATAAGTACAAACCCAACTCATCACTAAAACATTTGCTTTGATGGTCTGAAACTATAAGTTTGCAGGGGGACTTACAAGACTACCAATAGCTTCCAAATTTAATGACTGTAGTTCCTTAGGGAGTTCCTTCACTATCCGAATATCAGGACTCAAGTAGTTAATAAAATGATCCTCCTGATAGATATCGCTGAATTGACTATGAAATCATACATCATACAATATGTTACATGAGATTCAATGGTGACTTCCTTCACATCAGAAGTGAACGATCAAAGGTAAGCAATTAAACATCACAGAATGTCCGTAAGAGCCACTTGAGGATACATATAAAAAAAAGGATGAAGGAAAGCAAAAGACTAATGCAACTGGAGATGCGTTGAATAAGAGAAGCACAAAAAGGGGATTTGGGCCCACAAACTTGTATACCTACAGGCCAAAAAATGTACTTAATGTGCATATGAACGGTACCATTAGCCTTCATCAACAGGCCTAAAAATGACAACTGAAATAACTATTAGAGCAGCCCCAACCTACTAGTTAAACCCATTTAAATTTTGATGCAGAGTTAAATGCAGCTTTCATCAACTATATGCACAAAGAGAGAGAAAAATACTTGAGCAGAAGAAGGAAGAGATAGGTCACCTTACATCCCTCCATATATATACTACTATACAAATATTTGGGGACAACCAGGGTTGCATTGAGTAATTGTGCAATAACAACAATATTGCAATGCAAACCTGTAGCCAAACAGAAGTAACTCTTGAGTAAATGAAATTGAACTCAAAGCACGTTGATGACTAGGTACACAATCACGGAATTTAGCAGAAGGTTAATCTTAAAACAGGAATGAGTGACTCAACCATCACTTACCGCAACCGGCTGCTGGTTCATCCCACCATTTGCAGTGACCATTAGATACCCATTCTTTCTCTCTATAAGACATCACACTAAAATGGATATTAGAGACAGTTACAATAAAGTGGATATTAGAGCCAGTTATTGATCTTTAGCACACACTTTCAAATACATGGAAAAAGAACTCGCATGAACACATATGCTTCCATATAGAAAGGCATTAACCAAAGTGTGTGTGAGAGAGAGAGAGAGAGAGAGACCATTGGGTTCGCAGCTGCGTTGGTCCGCACAAGGTTTCCAAGAAGAAGCAGGAATAAATGGCTCCAGCCACAAATCTTTTGGCTCGGGCTTACTATGTCCTTGTAGGGGTCATAATTTGGCCCTTAGGCCCTAAACCCGCCCTAAGCCCGCCCGGCCCGTAGGGTCGAAGCCCGACCCTTTTTAAAATAGGGTAGGGTATGGGCCATGAGAATGAAACCCGGTCCGGCCCGTTTGAGCCCTTAAGGCCAAGCCCGGCCCTTTAGGCCCGTCCGAATAAGCCCTAATAATTTTCTATTATTTAATTATGTTTATCTTTTTTCTATAATATGAAATTTATCTCTTTCTTTGTAATTGATTTCTTAAGTTTTGTTTTTTTTAGTTTTTATTTTCTTTGTTATGTATTAGGAGATTTAGAGAGATAGTTAATTGAATAATGTAAAGCCCGGCCAGGCCCTTTAGGCCCGCCCAAATAAGCCCTAATAATTTTCTATTTTTTAATTATGTTTATCTTTTTTCTATAATATGAAATTTATCTCTTTCTTTGTAATTGATTTCTTAAGTTTTTATTTTCTTTGTTATGTATTAGGAGATTTAGAGAGATAGTTAATTGAATAATGTAAGCTCCTTATTTGGCCCTATTTGGAAGGTCGGACCGACCCGGCCCTTTCGACCCTAATAGATCGGGTTTTTAGGGCAGGTAAGGGTTAGCATATTTAAGCTCCGGCCCGACTCTACCCGGCCCTAAATTTTGTTGACTTTGACTAGGCCCGGCCCAACCCTAAGCCCTAAAATTTAGGATAGGGCCGACCCTAACCCGGCCCACGATGACCCGTATGTCCCTGAAACCATATCAAAAAATAATATTTTATTATTATGAAAACGGATTGGATCGACCTAAATCCGTATTTGATCCGTTAAATAAACAGGTTAACGGATTCGGATCATTAACGGATCAACATATCAAAATTTTCAATCCAAACCCGTCCAATAGCCATGGATCTAGAGCGGGTCCGGATTAAAATCCGATCCATTTACAGGTCTCTCCAACGGAGACTCATTGAACCACCACCAAAGCCCATAATGAAAGAGCCCAACTTTCAAACCATGATGAAATCGACATAATGGTGAGAGATTTATCTTGTAACTTTCCAAATATATCCGGACTACACAAAGCCCAAATAGACTCTAAACTTCAGAACATAAAAGGCGCGTACGTGTTTATCTCATGATTCACGCTCTCTCTCTCAGATGCAAAGCCATGACCGACGTCGAGAGCCGGAACCCTAATTTGGACCGTCCGGCGAAGCGCCGAAGTGAAGAATTCGATGAGCGCGGTATGCTTTTCCTTCTTTTTAGGGTCTTGAACTTTGCTTTGCTTTTGTTGTGTACGTTTTTGAAATACTAGTAAATTCTGTTCTCTAATTGAAAATGTTCTGGTTTGTTGATTCGAATCATAATTGTATTTGATTCGACTCTCATTGTATCTTTTATCCATGGAAATTTGCTAGAAAGTTAGAAAGTCAAGATCATGATTCTGGTCATAAAATTCTTCAAGGGAATTCACATGCTTCAATGGTAATAAAAATTAAAAATTGTATCAAGTTTCAGGTATAACTGGTAAACAACTTTACCTGTATTGTGTTTGAAGCTGTACTTATGCTTTCAACGTGAATACATAAAAGTAAAATGGACTTTGGTTCAACCGTGTGATGGTTTAGACTGTCTAGCTTTACCTATTATATCCTTACTGCTAGCTGGGAATTAGTTGCCCGAGTTTTTTGTGTAATTGGCTTAATGTGTTATGATCCTCGTATACATGTATTTAACTATTTAAGTTTGTGTTCTGCTGTGCCTATACAATGGGCTTTGAGATGCTACTAGTTTTGACTCCCCCAACTTAGGTTTCCGTGCTCCTCTTCTTATGACATTACGTTGATATATTTGCTTACAGCTGCTGGCACTGGGAATAGTACATCGTGGGACAAGGAGCCTCCAATGGTAGATGATGGATCCGCTGATGGCTCCCCTTTAGTGCCGCAGCAAAAGGAAGATAAGGGTATGCTTTTAATTTTTGTTTGTGTGCAAGTTTATCTGGATTTGCTTGGCCTATGTGTTTTAAGAGAAAAACTGTAATCCTTTTGAATTTATTTATGTTTCATTCTGACATTCTCTTTTAATTTTGGAAATGCTATTTGGACGGGAAACAAACTCTGCCGTTGGTTATCCAGTAGAAGTTTGTTTGCGTAGTACAACATCGCAGTTGATTTGCTTGGCCCATGTGTTTTGAGAGAAAAAAGTGCTGTTATCCATTTTGAATTTATTTATGGTTCATTCTGCAATTCTCCTTTTATATTGGAAATGCTATATGGACGGGAAAAAAAGTCTGCCGTTGGTTATCCAGTAGAAGTTTGTATGTGTAGTACAATATCATAGTTGATTTGGTTTGAATATAGTTTTAAGAATTATGTATAAAGGTTAGATTTCTAGAGGCCATTTTTTTTTTTTTCAGTTTTCTCTTTCCGTTATGGGAACATAATGAGTTTCATTATTTGAATGATAGAATAAAAGAGTAAAGGGTCTCTAATTTTAATATGGGAAGCTTTTAACTTTTCAGTTTCCAATAAAGATAGAAGGTCTAGTTTAGAGATATAACGAAATTCAATCACTACTCAATAATTTCTTTTTCTGGAGTGTTTGAAGTAGGTGGCATGACTTTTCTATTCTATCAAATTAAACTATGCATGGATTGTTTATAACTTAACCACTGCTAAGCTTGAACTTGAAGAGATGGTTTGTCTGTTGGCTGTATTTGAATGAGGGCCTTTAATCTAAGTGTGGGATGGCTGATTGATACAAGTGTATGAGTAGCTTATATAATATGTATTGTTCTAGCTTACAAATTGCGCTTGGGAACATCTATTTCTGGGCCTTAACATTTTTCTGTTTTGCTTCTGTTCAACAAACATTCAGGTAGCAGTGCCAAAGAAGATAGTGATGTAGAAGAAGTTGAAGATAGTGATGTAGAAGAAGTTAGCGCTACAGAAGAAGATTATGATTCACCCGACTTTATGGCAGATTATGTTGGTGGCGTAGATGATGGTGACTATTGTGGATATTGTGAATTATGTGTGGACAATGAAGTCTGCAAAGGTTGTGGTAACAAGGATGGCATCCCCGCGGGTGAGGAAGAACGTTTTAATCCATTGGAATGTAGAATTTGTGGTACCAGTGAGCATAGGACTGAGTACTGTGCATCTCGGCAGTTTAATAAGTTGTTAAAGGAGGAGGGAAGAAAGGGAGAAGATGATGCTTTCAAGGAGTAGGGATTGTGGTGGATCAGGTGACTCTGGATATGTTGTTCCTCCAGCCGTCTAATATGCAGAGAGCCATCAACGTTGTACGGGTGGTTTGATTTTGTTGTGCTTTAATGAAAAACATTTATGTTCTGTGAAATTAGTCGACTAGCAGTTCTAGGTATTGTTGTGCAGAAAATTTGATTGAACTTTCCGAATGTAATAGGGCACTTTATCTATGATCTAATACTCTAAATGATGCCCTATAATCTATTATCTAATACTCTAAATGACATGCTTGGCAAAATACATTATTTTACATGAACTAGTTTGTTTATCAAATTTTCTGTTCAGGAATATTGGATTGCCTGGGTGGGCATAGTACCTGCTGAACTTAAATAGTGTGGGATGTGCGTTGACTTGTGTTGAACTTTAGCGGAAGTAGGTTTGGTTTGGTTTGATTCCGACAAATTTTTATGGCGGTTGCCGTTGCAATGAGTTACTTAGATTTATGTTTTTATTATTATTATTTTCTAATTTACATTCTTCGGTCATTTCTTCAACCCCTGACGATTAAGTGATAATCTCAAAGGTTGTTCTATTCATTAATCTCACGGGTCCGATTTGCTCTTTAAACCCTCCCTTTTTAATACTTCTAATTAAACATCACATGTTACCTTTATATTTTACACTTACAAGTTACAACTCCCTCTACATCAGCATCTTCACCTTCACACCATTCATGTTATTGAGTCAGCCACCTAAGGATTAAGTGGTGCAACGTAATGTGAACCACTTAGTTTCAGCTCCGGTTAGGGTGAAGCACCCGCCTTGCCAAATTATTCAACTCCGGCTTTAATGAACAAATTACTTTCCGATAAAATCAAAATTTAACCTGGAAATTAATTACCTTCTGGTAGTGAGGGAACAAATTAACTTCATGTCTGTCCTTTAGATTTTAAAGTTCTTTTAGGAAAGAGGGAGAGGGAGGAAGGACTGAAGGAGGAAACGATCTCTTGCCCTTTAATATATCTCAGTTTTTTTTTTTTTAAAGGGTAAGAGAGAGAGATTAAATTCAAGTCAACCAAAGTTCTGTCTATAGGTTTGTTTCATCCTGAATAAATGCATGGCTGCTTATTAGTAGTTTTAGAGGAAAGCATCCATGATTAGATTACTGGTGATGCTCCTTAGGACCTGAATCAGTCATGGCAAAAGTATTCATACATCTTAATCGACTTCCCGAATGATTCTGATGGTCTGTATCCTTTGTCTGGAGTCTGGCCAAAGCTTGTAACAGAACTCTGTTTATAGAGGTACCTGGGATATTCTTTAACATAATTCTTTCTGTTATGGATCCTTGAAAATACCAGCATCCAATCTACAGGATGGTAAGGTTTGTCTGATTTCACCTATAACCCAGGTTTAAGAACATCCAGGAGGATTGTCTTCGTCCATCAACTGAAGTCTAAAACACATATCATGAGTGAAATTAAATGATTTATATTGATGATTGGAACAATGGTTCAATTTACACAATACAATTGAATTGGCAACAATAGGATGATGGCTACAAGAATTATATCACTAATGTCATATTACACATACACTCGTCACACCGCGGATACCGATAAACACTCCTTGCCCTGGGTCTTGGCTGAACATGTTTGGTTTGTCTAACTGCCTTCCTCACTCTCTGCTCAAACACACGCCATTCAATACTGGATTTCTTTGAAAAAATGCTGGCAAGCCTCCGTTTGTTTGGTCGTATTGTTGGTGTTATCCCTCCACCATAGTATATGCGAAAACCAGTTACCAGGGATGATAATTGACTTCCAGAATCAGTCATGGCAAATGCATCGGCAGCAGTGCAGGCTATGAAGTCCAGTGCTGCTAACTACAGAAGAGATAACATTCATGAACATAAGCATTCAACTTTGTGTTTCCAGACAAGTATCCCAAAACAACACTTGCAACCAAACAATCTACAATTAGAAAGACGGAGACAGTGTAATGGAAAAGAAATGACATCAAAACATTCATAACTAATGAAACTCTAGTACTGGCAAGTGTTTAAGCATTTAATTACCTGAGATTTAAAATTCTTGAAAGGTTCAAGTTCAGCGGGTGAAAGCAAGTTTTCTTTAGTCACCAATTTAGGGTACAAGCTCGTCAAAGCAATCATCCTTGATCTCCCTCCATATATTTGTGAACCTGCCACAAATATATGTGTCTTACGCTTGAAACCAAGAGCAGCAAGCATAAGCACTGCTTCTTCAGGCGACAAAGGACACAAGCCTTCTGACCTGAGTACTGCAGGAGTAGGTAGCCTGAAACAATTAGAAAACTTCTATTAACCATAAACCAAGCTCATACGAAAGGGCATTCCTGGCATATTAAATAACTCTGTCCTTTCTCGTATATTGGTGGGGAGATTTGAACACACTCATTGATCATCTAAAAAGAAACTATAAGATATTAAGATTCTAAGGGTTAGAACAGAAACCCTTGCATCAAAGGAGAAGTTTTCAATCTAAAATACTATAACATGAAATTGGGGGAGGGCGAAACCAACTAAATGATATTAAAATGCGTACCTTGTAGTATTCTGGAGAAGCACCAATGCAGGGAAATGGATTTGTCGAAAAGCTTCCAACTCCTTTTGCTCCGCATCTCCTCCGCCAAATTCACACAAAGAATGGGCTACCATGTCAATTTCAAACCTCAGGTGTAAAGCCAGATACTTGGAAGCTTTCTTAGCAGGACCTTCATTTTCTTTCTTGATTGGTGCTGCATATGGACCAACCAGATAATGATCCAGTGGTCCAGCATGACTTTCACTGTGACGCAACCTTTGAAGAAGTAATGCACCCATTTTTTGTATCTTCGGAACAAATTGCAGGGAATGAAAATTACATCTGCATCGAAGTCTCTAGATGAAATTCTCCAATTAGGAAGAGTGAAAACAAAACTGGTAGGCTTGCAATTAAAAGAGACTGGGTGACAAATAGTATGAGAATTCAAAATAAATAGCCATAAACACTTTGAATATAGTTAGAAGCTAAATCTGTACCTGCAACTGAAATGGTATTGGATCAAATGCCAATCGATTCCCAAATCCAAGAAAATGTACAACCCCATTTTTAAGTAGAATAGGGGTAATGTTTTTCAAGTAAAAACTTGGCTTTGCCTCTTTAGGGATGTCTGCATCTGTCACCTGGAACAAAATGTAGCAATAAGTACAAATCCAACTTATCACTAAAACATTTGCTTTAATGGTCTGAAACTATAAGTTTGCAGAGGGACTTACAAGGCTACCAATAGCTTCCAAATTTAATGATTGTAGTTCCTTAGGGAGTTCCTTCACTATCCGAATATCAGGACTCAAGTAGTTAATAAAATGATCCTCCTGATAGATATCGCTGAATTGACTATGAAATTATACATCATACAATATGTTACATGAGATTCAAAGGTGACTTCCTTCACATCAGAAGTAAATGATGAAAGGTAAGCAATTAAACATCACAGAAGTAAGAGCCACTTAAGGAAACAGGACGAAAAAAAAAAGAAGGATGAAGGAAAGAAAAAGACTGATGCAACTGGAGATGTCCTGAATAAGAGAAGCACAAAAAAGGGATTTGGGCCTACAAACCTGTATACCTACAGACCAAAAAATGTACTTAATGTGCACATGAACAGTACCATTAGCCATCATCAACAGGCCAAAAATGACTATGGAAATAACTATTAGAGCAGCCCCAACTTACTAGTTAAACCCGTTTAAATTTTGATACAGAGTTAAATGCAGCTTTCATCAACTATATGCACAAAAAGAGTGAAAAATACTTGAGCAGAAGAAGGAAGAGATAGGTCACCTTACATCCCTCCATATACTACTATACAAAAATTTGGGGACCACCAGGGTTGCATTGAGTAATCGTGCAATAACAACAATGTTGCAAACCTGTAGCCAAACAGAAACAACTCTTGAGTAATTGAAATTGAACTCAAAGCACAGTGATGAGTTGATGACTAGGTACAAAATCATGGAATTTGGCAGAAGGTTAATCTTAAAACAGGA
Source organism: Rosa chinensis (assembly GCF_002994745.2). Taxonomy (NCBI): domain Eukaryota; kingdom Viridiplantae; phylum Streptophyta; class Magnoliopsida; order Rosales; family Rosaceae; genus Rosa; species Rosa chinensis. The sequence goes on from NC_037092.1 coordinate 1,320,758, forward strand.
ATGAGTGCCTCAACCATCACTTACCGCAACCCGCTGCTGGTTCATCCCACCATTTGCAGTGACCATTATATATCCA